>NC_040011.1:2698505-2828376 GCF_000972845.2 Larimichthys crocea | reverse complement strand
AGATAGATAGATAGATAGATAGATAGATAGATAGATAGATAGATAGATAGATAGATAGATAGATAGATAGATAAGGAAAAATATACATATGGACTATGGCAATAACCCTTATTATGTCCATCAGCTCAACTGTTCCAGAATGAGTCTCCTCTCTCTGCACAGAGGGGAGTCACTGTACATAGTTATAGCAGTTGGAAGGAATGTAGTTGAATACCAGCATTCTTCTCTGTTTAATACAGATATATTTTAACTTGAACACTGATTACCCCGTTGCAAATAATCTCCATTCAGTCAGTAATTGACTAAAAAAACAAACAAAAAACAAAAACAAATCGCCTTTTATTCTGAAGAAGTGGAACCGGAAGTGAACGTGAGCCGCTGCCGCCGGGCTGAGCGCAGCAGAGTGTTGACCTGCAGCTGTGTTATGATTTTGCTGTAGTGCTTTATTATGAAAAGAGTTGCTGTCAGCGCCGGCAGTGTGGGTGGATGGAACATGGACAGTGTGGACATGTGACCTCTGAAGGTGAGACTCCGTCAACCAACTAGTCTGGGAGCCTATGCTAGCAGCTAAGTTAGCCACAGGCAGCTAACGTCTGTGTTAGCCTAAACATGCTAACGAGCTAAACAAGCAATGCTACTTGCACTCACATCCATACAGTCTGAACACAGAGTACATACATGTTGGTGTTGTTGAAATGAGGTGGAGTGAACACTGACGTAGCTCATGGTGGAGTTTAAAGCTAGCCACTTAGCTAGATTCATGATAGCTAGGAAGCACAGTAGCTATAGTAGCTTACGTCAAGCTCAGCAGCTAGCCGGGCTCTGGAGGTGTTTAAGAGCATCAGCAGCTAACAAGCAGCACGTCCTGCTCCCGATGAGCTCACAGTGACACTGTCCACATGTGTGTCAAACATGTCATGTTTGTTTATGTGACCAAGCTGACTTGATGTTCCACTGCAGCCTAGCATTAGCTGCAGCTAGCATCACTCGGAGAAGCTCTTTGCAGGATCTGAATATTAAAAATGAACCACACACACACACACACACAGAGGGAAAACTATTAGATATGACCGCAGCTAATTGTCTGCTGTGTGTTTGCACATGAAGCTGTCAGCGTCCTATTTTTAGCATGCTAACAGTGGTATCTGAGCTAGGCTAACTTAGCACGTTGGGGTGGATTGTTTTGCCCTCGCGCACAGTCTCTCGTGTCCGTGTTGAAATCAGCAACAGCTCTGTGTGCACAGTGTAAACACCCCGGACAGGACGGTGCTTTGTTTACTGCTCAACACACAGTCACATCATGATGGAGGGACTGCTGTTATTCCAGATAACCTGCCCTGGCCCTGACAGGTGACATTCTCCAATAAAACCAATAATAATGTCTAATAGATGATCTAAAATATGATGGAACACGGTGAATGGTAGATGGTTTCTAAAGTAAACTTACAGTACAGATTTCGTGCAGCCTCTAAGTCTAACTGTCTGTATTTCTGTTTTTTTTGTTTTGTTTTGTTTTTTGCAGCTCTTCGATAACAAAGGTGTTTAGCATGCTTTCGATTTTGGAATATGCTGTTCATTCCTTGGCTGAATATTTGCTTTTGAAGTAAATCCGTGATCTAGTAAACTTTGTACGAGGTTCCTACTGGAGGGCATTCATCGTGTTTTACTCCGTTGGTCACAAGTGACAGATACAAACATGTTTGGTGCATGAAAAGGTCCCCAACACATCAAACAGAGGTTTTGCCCTATCAGGAATGATTGATAGACTCATAAATGTTGATAAATGTATGTTTCAAACAGATTTGGTTTTAAGCTTAATTGACCCTCTTCACCCTGCACCGTAAAATAATTCATGTTCTCTCACTTCAAACAGGTGCTGTCACCTTTCCTCTGGGCAGAGAGAATAAGCAAGAGAAGGAGATGGAAAAGATGACTGCTCTCCACTTGTCATCAGCCACTTTTTTAACACTCTCAGAGAGAGACTGAAAGGAGGTGAACGGATCATCTGGTGTTCAGGCAATAGGGTGTCACAGAGAGGAGGCATCCAAAGCTAGAAGGCACACTTTCATAAAGCAGAGAAAATGGCTTTCTTGGACAATCCAGCCATTATTCTGGCCCACATCAGACAGTCTCATGTGACCAGTGATGATACAGGAATGTGTGAGATGGTACTAATAGACCAGGATGTGGATCTGGAGAAGTGCCAGCTGACTTTGGTGCCCGGCAGCAGCTGTGGGTCAACAGGGTCGGGCTCCCTGAGCGAGGGGGGCAGCAGTGTGACAGACAATCATGCCTGTGACCTCTCCCAGTCCATGGACATCACCTCCAGCTGGGACTTTGGCATCCGGCGGCGCTCCAACACAGGTAGGCTCATCTCAAGGCTGTGGCTGAAGGCGGGGCAGGCTTCCTGTCATTATGGTGGGGGCAGTCAGAAAGCCTGTTCTGCTGTTTGGAGCGGGTCTGTGTGTCTAATCTGGGCCAGTGGTTTAGTGAGACTAAAGTCAAATTGTGTGTTATTGTAGGCTAATGCTGTACAAGTGAAAAAGATGGGCTCACACTGAATTTTAACTTTGCAATGAGGGGGAGTAACACAGATCACATTAACAATGATTTCTACACCTTCTGTTTGTTATTGTACTTTGTAAATCAAGCAGTCAGAGTGTGATTGTTGTTTCAAATGATAAAAACAAGTAGACTAGTGATGCTTTGTAGAACTTAATATATCAACAGCTTTGGAGGAGCGGGACTCTTTCCTTTGGGCATTTATGACTTTATATGGAAATGATATGCAAAAAAATTCCTAACATGCACCTGAAACCAAAAGGCCAATGGGATGCTACAGTGCCCTTTCCTCTAAGACCCATAGCACCTACACTAACCTACACCATCCCTCCATGTTCACTGGCTTACAGACTACTGATGACTTATTATTATGAGCAGTTATGTCATAATTTATCAGTAGTGATAACATTGAACTCATCAAAGTAAACTGAAGTTTTTCTTTCTTTAGTCGGCTCGATCCAGTTTTTTTCAAACTGAAAGAAGGCTGCTCAGTGTTTCTTAGTCGTGGTCTCGCCTGAAATAAGAGAGGCTCCACCAGGAGATGATTTCCTTTTTATGAAACATAATATCCGTCGTATTAACTTTTAGAATAGACAAACACTGGCACTACATCTGAAGAAGCTAAAAGCAGCCACATGTTCATGAGAGCAGTGACTGTTTGTAACTATAAAGAAGGAGCGGGCTGATGCCGCTCAGCACGAGGTTGATCAGGTCATACGTTTGCTTCTCAGTGCTGCATGTCATGTCGGGGGAACAAAGAAAACCTCCTGTACTTTGACATGGTGGGACGCCTTTAGAATCACAAGCTGGATCATGTACATTTATTACAAGGGGCCTACCATAGCACTGCAACAAAAACACCTTTCCTTAGAGCACTATTAAAAACAGTGTTTTTATTTGGTCTGCCCTCGACTGTCCATTTTATCTGCTTCACCAAAGTGTCCGTTACATTTCTACTCCTGCTTCATTTGGGTTTGGCTCAGACACAATGTTTGGATGTCACTCCTTACATTTATTTTCAATTTTGCTGTATAATATGGCGATATATATCATGTGACGATAAACAATAGACGATCACAAGTCACCCTCCCCCACAAGTCATTTGGACGACACTTTGTGATGCACAGTGTGGATGCAGGGTGCAGGCAAGACAGGAGAAGACTCCACCAGTCATCACACAGCCAGTTCACCAGAGAGAAGAAGAGATGCAATAATTACACAGAATGTTTGACAACTGTGTGTCTGAGCACTGGAATAAGTCAATGAGTCGCTTTTCTCCAGTGCACAGATGTAACACGTATTACATGAATGACAGGAAATCCAGTTACTTTGCTTATGATTCTTGTTTACTGAGAAAAGATCCAGTGTACATTCCACTCCTCATGCTGAGCAACAACCTTTCTTTTTCAAGATTCAGAATTCAGCTAAATTCCTTGAATTCCCTTAAATCTCAAGGTTTGGTGGTCTAATCATCAAATTAAGAGTGCATTGTATTTGAGTTGGGATGTGGGTGTGTAATATGAGATAATATGAGAGTTAGAATCACATGAACAATGTGAGTCTATTCCAAGCTTCATCCAGAGGTTTTATTTTGGAAGGTAAATGTGGTTTTGGTGGTAGAGGGAGTCCAAAGGTAGACAGCATGTCTCCTTTTGGCTCCTTTTGACCTGACGTTTGGTGGAGTGCTGGTCCTGGTTTTGGGTTGTGGGTAGAAAGCTGCAATCCTCTGAGCCTTTCAGACTTGAGATTGAGTACTGACCTGTGGTGGCTGTCTCATCAGGACTCCAACAAGACAGCCGCGAGAAACCTGGGGCTGCTGGTAAGATAAGAGGGTCAAAGCACAAACATTTTAACAATGTTAGCACTTCTCTCTGTGTACTGTACATATTAAGTGTGTCACTGTCTTCATAGGGTGGGTCATGTCAGATAGTCAGTGTGTCTTCCTGAAAACAATCAGATTGCTCTCACAGGCCCAATGACAGATAGACCAAACGGTTAATGTACTCATACCTCCATGGTGTGGTTTGTGTAATGATGATGGATTTTTCTGTTTCAGCGACTTTGGCTTGTTTTTTGTTCTGAAATTTAAAAGTGGTTCTTTTTTTTTCAGCCCAAAGACTTGAAAGGTTAAGAAAAGAGCGGCAGAACCAAATCAAGTGTAAGAACATTCAGTGGAAAGAGAGGACATCCTCCCAGTCAGGTAGTGTTTGTAACCATATTTAAAGTACACATTCAACTCATAAAGACTTTTCCTGTTTTTCTCTGTTCCTGTTGTCTATGACTATGAAACCACAGTTAGACCACTGGGTCAGTTCTCAAGGCCAGTGGTTCCCAACCTGGGGTTAGGACCTCCTTAAGTGGCAAGTCCAAGAGTCCAAGGTGTTAGGAGATGATTCACAGGACTGTTACATACTTTCTAGCTACAGAAAATTGTTCTTCTATCCTTTAACAAAGTAAAACAATGAATAAGTAAAAGTTTCATGCTTTGCAAGATGATTTTCTGTCCACATATAAAATGCTTCCATTTATCCGGAAATCAAGAAAATAAGTGCTGTGTTCAAGTGCTGTGCTGCATGTTATGTCTGCTTCCTGTCCAGTGGAGGATCTCGGGTCCTTGTTTGAAAAACGGGACTTTAAAGACAGGCCACGGACGGCAGGAACCAAATCCACCCTTTCACTGCGGCTGGAGCAGTGTCCCCAGCAGCTCAACAACCCCTTCAATGAATACTCCAAATTTGATGGCAAGGTGAGTCATTCCACATTTAGCCCTTGTTCATTTCTATCTTCCAGTTTAAAAATGTCAATCATTTTGTACAGGATGAAAAATAGGAAGTGTTTATGTGGATGTTTTCTGCTTTCCTCTGTTTGTTTAAATTAAATACAGGAGACCATGAGTTTAGATTAAGAAATACAAAACCAAAAATTGTGATTGAAGGATTAGGACATTTCTATGGGCTGAAATATGTGCCACCAGAAACTGAATTTGAATCACATAATTTGAATTTGTATTGTTCAATTTGAATCATTGCATTGAAAAACTGAATCTGAATTGTAATTTCAAATTGAATTTATTAGTTTGGAACTGAACATTCAGTTCTCACAATTCAAATTCAGTTTTCTGTGACAAACATCTGGGTAATTGAGGCAGAGCAATCGAGCACAGATACACAGCAATCAGCACATGTGTGTGCGCGTGTGTGTGTGTGTGTGTGTGTGTGTGTGTGTGTGTGTGTGTGTGTGTGTGTGTGTGCATGCGTGTGTGTGTACCAGGGCAGGTGCCGGTGTTATGGGCATTTGTTTTTATTTTTTATTTTCTAAAACAGTCGTCACAGTTGTATTAGACTCGCTGGCAGTAGCATTTCCATCACATGATTTCTGCATTAATTTGCAATGTTTTCTTAATTAATCTCTCAACCGCTGCCACTGTGTGGCACAGCTGCCACTGTGTGGCACAGCTGCCACTGACATGCCATGGCAACTACTGCTGCTTTGATCAGCTGTTTTTATTTTTTATTTTATTTAATTGTGAGAACTGAATTTGAATTGTAAGACCTGAATGTTCAGTTCCAAACTAATAAATTCAATTTCAAATTACAATTCAGATTCATTTTTTTATGCAATGATTCAAATTGAACAATACAAATTCAAATTATGTGATTCAAATTCAGTTTCTGGTGGCACATATTTCAGCCCATACATTTCAATCAATCTTTATTTGTAATTATTACTCACTGTTAGGGTTGCAAAATTCTGGGAACTTTTCCATGGGATTATTGAAGTATTTCTGATTCTGATTCTGAATTAACAGAAATAAATGTTAGTAAACCATGAATTTATTAAATTGAAGGTTGGCCCTTGGACAGGGAACTTAAATATAGTTGGCGAAAATATTTTAGCATAATCTTTCATGCAGGTACACTTGAATATCTGCTATTCCTCAATCACATGCACATAGCAGGGCTATTGAGGCCACAGAGACTATTGAAGCCACACATTTGAGCTTGTGGACTACATAATATTGTTTAATCAAATAATTTGATAAAGTTCTACTTAGAAATAAATCTGTTGAAATGTTTTTAATTGTTTTCTTTTGCATGTCTGCTTATGACAAAACAAAATGTTTAGATTTATGTTAGGATATGATACACTTTGTTAAAAGTATCCCCAATTTACTGTTAATTCACATAAATTACCATAAATAATATTTCCAAAGTTCCTCAACATAACTTCCCATGGAAAGTTTCCAGAAATTTTCCAGAAACTTTCTACCCTTTTGCAACCCTACTCACTGTAACTGTCAAAGGGAGCTAGAAGGACGTACCAAAATCTAAAGCACTGTTCTTCAGGAGTGTAAATCTTACCCTGTCCCTGTTTATTTATATATTTGTGTCATTTCTTTATCCTTCTCATCCTTCACTATTATATCCCTTCTCCATATGAACCCAATTTTATTCTGCTGGCCTGGGTTGGGTTGTTTGGTGTCCTCCTGGTGGACTAATGGGGGGAGCTGGGATGTAAATGAATAATAACTGTAGTCCCCATGGTATTTGATGAATTAATAATTTATTAATAAATAAATAATGATTTTGACATCCACAATTAAAAAATAACAGTTGATTTCTCCTGTGAGGACGGTTCCTGTCAGAGTCAGTACTAAAGTTTTAGTTACCCTTTACTCTCTGTATAATCTGTGCATGACGTACTCACTGTCTCTTCACCTTTAGGGCCACATTGGCACAACAGCTACAAAAAAGATAGACGTCTACCTCTCGATGCAGATGGCTCAGGAGAAAGTACATCCAATGACAGTGGTGACCATTGCCAATGCCCGTGTCCATGACCTCATCGGGCTCATCTGTTGGCAGTACACTAGTGAGGGACGAGAACCCAAACTCAAGTGAGTGCAAACACAATTTCAGTAGCAGTTTCACTGAATGCCAGTTTCTGTGTTACAAGCTTACGTCTCTCCACAGTGAGAATGTGAACGCCTACTGCCTCCACATCGCTGAGGATGACGGTGAGGTAGACACTGACTTCCCTCCGTTAGACTCCAATGAGCCGATTCATAAGTTTGGTTTCAGCACTTTGGCCTTGGTGGAGAAATACTCATCACCTGGCCTCACTTCCAGACAGTCGCTATTCGTCAGAATGTAAGTCATTAATAGATGAGTAACATATTCATACTTCTGAGTGTAAAGATGTCCAGATATTAAAATAATACTTTACAGGCTCTGAATATTTCATGATGTTTTTTAAACAAATACTGAATAAAAGCCATGAGGAAGTGGAAATGAAATTGTGTACATGACATCAAGGCCTCATACTCTATTTTTAGATTTTTAGCTTTTGAAATTAATTTTATAATCTGACCAGACTTAATCTCTTTAATTGTTGTTTCACCCATTTTAGACTGGACTAGACTTGTTGTCGTGTTATTTAGAGAAGTTCTAAAAAGCATTTAACATATTTTGGCTCTGAAGTTTGCCCATTCTGTATTTTATGAATATGCACACAGTGTAAACACATCAGGCTAAAGATGTCAGACTTTTTGTGGAATCAGTGATGCGTGTGGTAATATTTGGATGGAGGTATTTGAAGATGGAACATAATCTAGCTGTTTAAAGCTCATAAAAGAGGTCAAGCTCCACATTAGAATGCCTTTATATAGTTTTTGTCATGGATGCAAAGATATGTATATACTGTCAGTCCAGAGGCTCTCAGAGTGAGGAGAGGGAACACTCATAACTCACACACAGAATCACGCTCCCAGCTTGGCTGTGTGTGACTCCATCACTGCTGGTGTAGTGCTGTGAAACTAGAGGCCCACTTGTTAAGATGTCTTCAGTTGTACTGTTCCAGGTTCTTTGTCTGTATGGATGATTGAGATAAATCTACTGAGGCATCTTTAACCTTTTCTGCTTTTTTTTCCTGTTTCAGAAATGCTGCTCATGGTTTCTCTCTAATCCCTGTGGACAGTCTGAAGGTAACCATGAAGGAAATTCTCCAGAAAGCACTCAAAAAGAGGAAAGGCTCACAGAAAGGTTCAGGTAAGGCCATGTTGAACCACCCTCTCCCTTTAATGTAAAGATACTGAACCCCAAATTGCTGTGCCGTTGGTGTGAATGGTTAGCTCCTAAAAACGATGAGCAGTTGGCATTTACTATAGACAGACAGGTGTGAAGTCTTCATGAATGAGTAAGTACATTTTGTCCTTACATGTCTCTGGTTAGTTTGACTCTCTCATCTCTCAACACATTGGTACTGTGCATTTATGCACACCTTCTATACTATGAACGACACGTTTAAAACTATTTATTTTACTTTGAATTGACACTTAAGTTTGTGAGACATAAAATTGAAGTTGCATTTGCCATCCAAATATGTCTCCACCTCTGTATATGACTGTCAGAAGGTGAGTCTAGCTGCTGTTTGTGATATGTCTACTGTTTGTTGAGGAGGAGCCATATATGAAAGATGCTGATGAGATTGTTGTCCACTGTCTGTGGCAAACTGCTCAGATGGTAACTTAATCCACCCAAACCTCCCATCCTCTACACACACACACACACACACACACACACGAACGTGTACATCGACACACAAACAGTCAGGAGAGGTCTCTTCTCTCGTTTACATTTAGATGAGTATTTATCATTTACTGTATTCACTCACGAGAGTCAGACTCTTCCTCTTCTAACTCACACGCTCACATTCTCATTGCCCAAGGACAGTCCAAGGTCCAATAGTGCTGAATTAACGATTTCTGTCTTCTCACTGGCGCAGTCATCATGTGATGAAAGTATAGAATGTGATCAGCAGCATGAACGCCACTCCAAATACATTGTTGTTGATTCGATACTTGTCATTTCACCCTGTACTCAGACAAAAAAAAAACAACAACTGATTACTGATTGGCCAGACAGTGGCACTATGACAGCACTAACACTAACCATGGAGCCCACATTCTGCCAAAGACCCAGTTTGTTGTAAGAAAATGTGTGGAAAGCAACGTCTGTCGTCAGTATGTCACCTTCTCTGAGAATCCAAAGCTCCCTGGTTTGAGTCCCAGCTCTGTCTTGCCACCATGTGACAATTCATACATGTGCTGAGTTTTCAAGTGTTTAGTGAGGTCATATAAAGTTGAAAATTGCCTAATGTGTTTGGACCTCAGGAATATTTCTTTTTCTTATTATTTTTCTTGGGTAAAAAGTGAAGAACTTGAAACATAAAAACTGGCAGGTGGCCTCCCACTGCTCATCACATGTAAAGACACAGTATGACACTGAAATATTCAAGTTTATGTTTTTGTAATTTTCTAAACAGGCTTGGCCCAGAGTCCAAATTCTAATTAATTTAATCGCTTCAGTCGATTTACTCATAATCTTAGTTTTGAACATCTCGTCAGAAACTGCTGGGCCAATCACACATCTACAAACTTCACTGATCTTAAGTTGTTAAGAAACATTGATACGTAAATCTGTTTCAATTATTCAAGCCAATCGATTTTTAATTTATTTATTCACATGAAGCACAGGTTCATTTTTGGTTTCAGAGAAGTTGTTATGCTAATTATACTATACTATATGTTGTTGGATGTGTGCTGGGTTGCTGTGTGCTGCACCTGATGGGAGTGGCAGTCAGCCAGTGTAAAGGTTAGACACAGAACATGTTTTATTTGATTGTTAATGTATCATTTTTATGTGAGACTAAAAACCTGGTGTTTTCAGGTTTAATGTGTGCTTGAACAGTTTCCTGATTTTAGATAGAATATTTTCTACAGGAAGACTGTCAGGGGCTCAGTAGAGTCCAGTACAGTCTGGTGTAGGAGAATATTGGTTACATACAATTACACACAAGTGATTGGAACAGACTCAAAAACATCTTCAGTGTTTACATTGAGTTTATAGTAACATCTTTCGACTTTAAGTGCCCTCCTCACAAGACCGTGGATTAAAAAAACATAACAAATTTAAAACATTTTTTTAAAATGCACAAAAATATCTGAGCATAATTTTAAATTCTGAAGCCAGCACTATGAAGACGTGGTGCTAATTTGGTGTCAGGCTCCGGCAGTAGCAGGGATGAAAGGAGTAGACACGGCTGACTGGAAGGGACGGTGAAATATGATGTGCTGGAAGGCTGCAGTGGAATATAAAACGATGTGGCCTGTGCCAGTAGATAAGAGAGTATTGAATAGTGCTTGTGCACTTTATCAGGCAAACTGTGGTGACATTTGGATAGGTGGCTGATGGCTGGGCCTCAGATGACTGGCTGTGTTTGAACTGCAAATGAGCTGCCAGAGCTCAGGGGAAGTGAGTGTGAATGCCTGATGTCTGTACAGTATACTGTGTTTAAACCTTTACTGAACCTCTGCTCCATACAATACCTGTAACCTGTTGACTTATTAAAGTATTTCTGATTCTGATTCTAAAGACATGTATATTTAAAAACAAGCCTCCATTTGTTCATTTCCATATAAAAATTAATTATATGAGATTAGTTTGAAAGTTGTTCAGTCGTTATAGTGAATATCAAGTCAGCACTCATTTTTGGGAATGGTAAATTTTTTGTGAGCTAAAGCAGTGCAGACATTTCTGCACAGATCACATCCCCACACATTCATGATAACGTAACACTGATAAAACTTAATAGAGACTTGATGTTGACTGTAATGTGTATTTGCACATGGAGACTGTTTATTGATTTTCATGCTGATATGAACGAACGGAAAAATCCATCCAAATGCTAAAATGCAAACAGTGTGCTTTGTTTCTTGGTTAGCTGTGATGCAAAGGAAATAGTTTGACATTTTCAAGTACAGTTCTTTATTTTCTTGCCAGGTGTTACATGAAAGGATGGATTTCACTCGTGTCTGTGTAGAGCCGATGGAACCAGCAGCATGTTTGCTTTGCTTAGCATAAAGAAACTAAATGAAATAGTTATTTTTGAAGTTTAGATGATTCTTTAAAATGTAAAGGTAAATAAATGTGACAGGATAAGAGCACAGTAAAGACCTGAACACAAACTATATTTTTTCCCTTAAATTATTCAGCTGTACTGTCAAACTCCAGCAGGGTTTTATAATAAGAGAATCTCTGTCAAACTGCAGGGCTGAAACCCGGTCGGATAAAGACAGAGTAATCCCTCTGTCAAACGAACCTCAGCAGATTATTTTTCTGTTGATTTCCTTTTAGATCATGTTCTCCTCAGAGACTGACATCAGATGACATTTTAGTAACCTGCAGTTTTTATTAAAGGGAAAATGTTATCTGAGGTTTTTGCCTAATTCAACCCGTCGTGTTCATTTCTTTGTCCTTGAAGGGACAAAGAAAGTCCAGCCTTCTTTGACCCTTGTACTTTCAATTCATTGAAGAGCAAATGTATGACTTCCATTTATTGTGTCAGTCTCAGACATATTTATTAAATCAGAAAAAGTTCCTTCAAGTTTCTCATGTATTCGTTCAGTGATTATCTTGCACGAGCTAATTCTACAACAATGCCCACAGCAGTCAACAAAAGTAAAATCATTTCTCTGATTAAAAAAGTCAAATGGTGGTTACTGCTTTGGCTGACTTCCGGGACAATCCATTTTCTATGTGTATTTTTTTTATTTTCATTTATGTTTGTCTTTCCTTATTGAGGACAGGTAATTACATCTAGCTGTATCTGACCTGAAGAGGTCAAAAAGAAGTGTGTCCACATTACAGGAAGTCAGAGAAGAGGAAGAGAGTGGAATCTAATAACAGACAGAGGGAGAGAGAAACACACTCAATACAAGCTTTTGTTGCTCTGCCAACTGAGGTAGAGTTGAGCTGCAGTGACCCAGGTGACATTGGTTCTTTGAGTGCAACAGCAGCCAGTGGGCAGTGGTAACCAAGGAGTCCAAACCTTTTCACTTTGCACTCATCTGATTAAAGTTTGTCAGACATGTTTGTAAGGTGTGCTGGAACAGTGATGGCAAAGTTACACACAAGACATAGTTGAGGGACTATAAAAACATTTCTGCCTACTGACATGCTTGGATGACACATTAATACAAATTAATGAATTTGAAACATTTGATGGGGGATAGACGGCGATAGTTTGACAGCAATGCAGAATTCTCCAGGACAGACTAGATCTGATAAAATTATGGTTTAAAATGAGGACTAAAACATTTTCTGACAGAGTAATTACTGATAGTTAAGTAGGAGTTTATTTATCTTACATGTGTGCTTGTAACACAGTGTTAGGGATACAATAGGAACACAACCATTATAGATTTTGGTGGTGCAATAGTGAGGAAACATCCTGGTTTCATGATTATATTGTATGTATTATCATATTTATTTAACAACACTGCAGGTGAATAAAATCACATGATCACTTTTTGTTTGTTTGTTTTGAGGCATTGGTAAAAGTGAACATCTCTTGTCTGGATTTCATGTTTAAGTGAGCTGATTGTAAGTGGCTAAAGACAGTCAGACTAAATCCTGAGTATTGTCATATCATTGCTGGTAGTACTAATGGTCTAAAGCTGAACTGAAAATATGTGGGGGGAAAAAAGAGAATCCCTTTTTAAGATGGAGCTCTGCAGCATCAACAAGAATGAGACTGGCCCCTGCACACACACCTCGAAAAACTTAAACCTGGCTCCATCATTGTCCAACAGGGCCCATGTATCGTCTGGAGAAGCAAACAGAGCCGAACGTTGCAGTAGACCTGGACTCGACACTGGAGAGCCAGAACACGCTGGAGTTTTGCCTGGTCAGAGAAAACAGTAAGTAATCCCACCACGACTGTCCTATCTTCAGTTATCTTCTCAGTATGACACTGTCACTCCAGCTTCATTTCACACCTTATCATTTGACACGAGTTGTAGATTAACTGTTACTGAGCTTGATTTTGATTTTCTCCACTCAAATGCAAGATCACCATGTTCTGCCATGAATCTGTTTTTTTTTTTCTTTTAGTTTTTTGCTTTTTTTAATGCAATCCATATTGTTCATATGACGCAGACATCCAAAGAAAGTCTGGAATCATTAGCTACTGATAAAAGACAAACTGCTTTTTATTCAAACAGCAGCTCCATAAAGGTTAAATTCAAGAATAATCATCCTTCAGTTATAGTCTGTCGTCCACTCCTTAGAACACTTTTGAACAGGGCTCCCCAAACTGCTGTGTCAAACACCTGCTCCACCCTGTGATCTTCTAAAATCCTCCTCCTCCTAAGTGTCATCATCGTCATGTTTGTATCGAGTTCCACACAGCAGACTGCACTATGTTTTAACAGTACCTGCACAGAGGTTTTGTCAGTGGGGGACATATTTTGTTGAACTTCATAGATGGCTGAATTGTTAAACTTTGTTTGTTTGGATCGGTTCTCTTCTTCTGTCTCCAGGCTCCAGAGGGGAGGAGAGCTCAGAGGAAGATCCTCCTATTGACATCACCACAGTCCAGGACATGTTGAGCAGTCACCACTATAAGTCCTTCAAGATCAGCATGATCCACAAGCTGCGCTTCACAACAGATGTCCAGCTAGGTACATAAGAGCTCTGACGTATTTCCGTTTTTCTCCGGGGGGGGGGGTGATGGGGTCGGCCTGCAATGCTGAGAGGTTTGCGGGCCAGGCGTGTGATGTAAATGTCCTGGAGGGAGGGAAGGGGGGCACCGATGATCTTCTCAGCTGCTCTCACTATGCTGTGCAGGTGCCGTACCACACAGTGATGCAGCTGGTCAGGATGCTCTCGGTGGTGCCAGTTCTTATGCTGTGCCCGCTGATGTTGGGATACTATTTGTAGTATCATTCTTAACCTCACAAAACAATGAAGTTAGCTAATGGCATGATCATTCTTGGCCAGAAAAGTCTTAGGTTACTGTTGTAGCATGCGTGCTTGTGTGCAGACAAATTTCCCACTTCCATGGGGCTGAAGAGCCCAGATTGACTCCCAGGAGGAAACTGATGATGATTTGCATGACTCCTGGGTTCATCTCCTTTCTTTCTTTGTATTTCTCACATTCAAAGATATGATTGGCAGCTGACAAACCTGACATTGTATACCAGAAGCTGTGTGTGTAGAGGAGAGTGTGTTTGGTTCTGTAGTCCATACCTCTGTTACTTTAGTAAAACTCATAAAAGTGTAGTCAACACAAACATGTAGCATATAACCAGAGGTGCAGCTGTCACCATGCTGGCTTTGATGGAGCTTGAGGTGGCCCCATTCTGTCGACTTCACCTTTTCCAGAGACCTTCACCAGCTGTTTATCACCATTTAAAACAACAAATCAGGAAATGTGCATGTCAGATCCACATGTAGCATCAGCAGGATTTATCTTTCACATAGTATAAAGTGTGAGACCACTAACAGGAGTCTTCAGCTATGCTGGCTCAATAACAACCTTTATTTATTTGAGCAACACATTCACACCTGGAAGCTGCTCAATACAACCACAGTCTGATCTGCTGCCTCTGAGCAGCTCCACTCAAGCACTCAGGGTTAAATGCCTTGCTCAAGGGCACCTCAGTAGTGACAATGAGGGAAGGGGCAAGCACTGTTTTTTTCACTTTTCCTCACCAAGATTTATTGTGCTGTCACAAGCTCACTTCTCTAATCTTTAGGCCACGACTTCCTCAGACAAATCTAAACAAACAGATGGCAACTCTGTCAAAGTCAGCAGTGTAAAGGGTGGATCAGTTCAACTTACAGGAGACTTGATCTAGAGTTGTGTTTTCTTTCATATCTGTATGTTTTTTTTTTAATGATAAAGCCTTCTGTTGTAGGTTGCTATGGCAACACACAAACATTGCCCATGGTGTAAAGGTAACAGAGGAACCTCACAGTGACAACCAGAACTGAAACGCTTCACCAAGTTCAACCCAATGTGAAACCAAATGAATGATTTGTTGTGGGTTAGTTTCAGGTTTATTAGTCAATGATCCGTCAACCTGTTGAACATGACATTTGCACTTCAACAGCTGTTCTGAGACATCTTAGTTATAGCTGATGACGGTGCTGAATGAAAAGTCATGGCTTCACCATGTTATTAAAATGTAACCTTTGTGAAACGTGTGTGCACCGATATTTGAGATATTTTACTGCAAACCAGTAGTGATGTTGGGCAGTGGACTGACTGCCTGATACTCTGAGATTTAAAACCGACTTTCCAGGTGCTCTCTTACTTGTAGTCAAACAATGAGTTGTTAGCACGTGTATGAACTGTTTCTATTTGTGAACTGATGTGCACATTTGTTTTTCATCAGGCATTTCAGGCGAGAAAGTGGAGATCGATCCTGTCACCAATCAAAAGGCCAGTACTAAGTTTTGGATTCGACAGAAACCCATCTCTATCGACTCAGACCACCTCTGTGCCTGTGACCTCGTAGAGGAGAGAAGCCCTAGTGAGTAGAATATTTCCACATGATTCACACATGATTCACAGGAGAAGCCACAGCATGGATGCAGACCTTTTTTTTTTTTTTTTTTTTTCACATCCACTCATATGTTCAGTATGATTTGCATGAACACATATCTATCTACCTACTGACCCACTCCCTTTTGTTTTTACTCATATATCATGATTTGAGGTAAAAGATCTGACGACTTCTCTCAAATGTTCTCACTAATTTATTAAAATCATGTCAGTGAGCCAAGATCTATCCACCTGACAGCTGTGACACATCAACATGCTGATTATGACACAGGTGTGACTTGGACTGGTCACAGTAACATCCCAATCTAAAATGTGCAGTTTTTATCACACAACCGATGTCACAAGTTTTGAGAGAACTGGCTGCTGACTGCACAAATGTTCACCAGAGCTGAGGCCCAAGTCACACCTGTGTCATAATTCTGTTGTTTAATCAGCACATTGATGTGCCACAGCTGTCAGGTGGGATGGATTATTTTAGCAAAGAAGTGCTCACTAACACACATTGAGAGGAACAAACCTTTTGTGTGCACAGAAGTTTTCGATCTTTTACTAACAAAAAGTTTGCTGAGGAAGGGCTCGGCCAAGAACGTCCCTGCACTGAATAATACTTCCTACATAAGTCACAATGTGCCGACTTGTTTTGGTTCTAACACTCAATCATGACATTCAGAGAGGAAGAAGGGAGCCCTATCTCTACTATAACGAGCTAGTAAAACATCTGGTGAAAAACTAGAAAAAAAAATAACGCCTCCCCTAGCTGATGTCACCGGTTGCCTGGCAACAGGTACGCGACCATCCTTTAAATGTGATGACAAAAACCAACATGGCGGCGTTTTCAAACCGGCACCGGAACGGGAGCACAGTTCAGTGCTTAGTCCGCACACTGCGGCAGAATATAACACCGAGGCAGCTTAGTCCCTCGTTTCTCTTCCACGATTGTCTTGTAGTGGATGAACCCTGAACTCGGACTTGCAGGATAAGGACACTTTGTTTTCCCCTGTCGGAGCAGGAAGAGTCCCAGTGTGCTGGCTAGTGATCTGAAACAAATATGGAATATTAAACTTATTGGTTTGGCCTTTGGAGGATTAAGTGTTTTTTTTAATTCGTGGAAATAAGGAAATCAAAATATTCTGCGCTGGGAATCAACTAAAAGAAAAACCCAGTAGTTTTTTGTTTGTACTGAAATGAACTGAACTGAAGAAGTGGAAATTGTTTGTTGTTTTTTTGTTGTGTAAAAATATTTCTGGGAACAAAAAGAAAAGAGGTGTTTTGGTTTGTTCACCTTTGTTTAAGGTTGTATGAATTTTGATTTGAATTTATGCACCCTTTGCCCCTTTGTGTTGGTAGGTAGCTATTTTTTAAGTTGTCAGGCTGAACCCTAAACCCCAAAACACCCCAAAACAAAAACTAAAAATTTTAATAAAATAGTTACCCCTACAAACCACCACACTACAATTCAACACTTTTTTCCTGAGTGTTAAAAGGATCAATGATCACTGATGAGTTCATTGTGATATGATCAAAGTCTCCACAACAGCTAGAAAATGGATTTTTGATACAGAGATCCACTTAGTTTCTCTAAGAAACAGAGGAGAGATCAAAGATTCATTAGTGTGTTTTACAATCCACCCTGTCAGAGACACTCACCAGTGCATCGAAATAATGTTTTATATTCAGCCTCTGTGATGCGCGGTGACATGCTGCCCTGTAGATGAGAGCAGGCTGAGGTTGAACACAGAGTGAAGGAAGGAGCAGCATCTCTTTTAGTTGATACTGATCCATTCAAATCTGAGTGGATCAGCCTCAGGATCAGCTCGTGCCATCTCTCGTCTTAAATATTTGCAGTGACATTTTGTGTCTCGTGTTTAACATGCTCAACAGGCTTGTCTCAGCTAATTGGATTACATTTGTTCACGTTGAAGCTGACAGTCATGAATACAGTCATATACTGTGAATATTGACTTTGCTTTTTTATGTCATCTCGAGGTATTTTCATGTTATCGGTATCATGCCAGTCTTTTTCTTATTATAGCACCTTCCTCTCTCATGATAATGATAATCTTATTAGCAAATGTGTGTTCCATGAAGAATCAGTTGGCTTTTTTCCTGCTCTCATTCTGCAGCCAATCATCTTCCTCAACTGGCTTATTGTCCATTTGCATCTCATTAAACATGCTTTTCCTCTGTCTTACAGGTCATGCAATATTTAAGGTCACTTACCTAAGCAACCATGACTACAAGCCTCTTTACTTTGAGTCTGATGCTGCTACTGTCAATGAAATTGTGCTAAAGGTGAGTTCTGACTGGATGTCTGTGCTGTGTGCCCCGTGTCTCTTTCTCTATGAGCTGTCCAAGGTGCCTTTGTCTCAATTTCTCCTTCAAATATCAAGTACTGGTATTAACCTAATAAGTTTTGTCTATAGTTTTAATGCACAGCATCACTGCAGTGCTCTTTGGTGCATTAAAAACCCAAATGTCTTCTCTGTGGAGTTTGCTGGTGTTCACAAGGCAGAAAGGAACTAATGAAAAGATTATATCATTTGCATAATGGGAAAGACTTATATTGGGTACTAAAAGTCAAGTCAATACCTCAGCCTCTGCTGCTGTAACTTAATGCCATTCACCATTACTGTTCATTTAACCACTGGTTTGTCAGTTGGACCTTGTGAGTTCCTAACAGTATGGAAGGGTGATCCTCCTTTAAGTAAACGTTTGAATGTAAAACTTTAAATCTATAAAGAAATGTTTTTATGGTTCTTCCTTAAAGCTGCAGTCCATCAACAGTAAGTCGACCAACAGAGGATACGGTCGAATAGTCAAAAAAAATGACCTCCTAAGTCCTTTCCTAACCACTTTTCCTTGACCTCAATGGAAAACGTCACAAGGTCAAGGAAAGACGTGAAAAATGTGACTTCATTATCAATGTCAGAATTCAAATAATAAATGATTGTCCACCTGTCACAGAAGTCAGATGAAGTGTTTGTTACACTGGTATGGTCGCTCACCCTCCTGTCCACTCATATAGAAACATATAGCAAGTTATGGCAAAGATATGATTAATCAGCAACAGTGACTTCATGATGATCTGCAGGACACTGGATGTCACAGTTCCAAACTGTTTTTAGTGTGTGTGTGAACGCAGCTCCACAGTCAACAACAGAAAACACTTAAAAGTTTTTACATTAACACATATGTTCAAATTCACACGCTCTCTGCTACAGGCTGCATCACACTGTTTAAATAAATGATGCCGATGTTTTATTTTTGATGTCTGATTGTGAATGACTGAACGGTCTGTCTATTTTCTTTTGGTCGCTGCAGCAAGGAATTGTGGGACGGCATTACCTCCTTTCCTTTCCTAAAGGATGGTTCGGTGTATCCTATGCTAAAGGAGATAATAAAGGAAGCATTGAAGATCCTTTCCTTAACAGTCAGAGAATTCGGTCAGGTTATGAGCAACTAAGTAATGTTACAGTTCTGCTGTTCCCACATGACCAAGAATCATATAATACTGCTTCATCTGATTCAGTTATTTACAAGCATCATAGGTTATGAAAATGTTGCTCTGTAATTTCAGTGATAACAGTAGTGATGTTTTATTTTGTGACAGTGCATCAGTAACAGTTTACTTCAACACCCATTTTACAGTCATCACTGTGAAGCGTCTGTACTTGGTGGCTGTTGAGTACTTAATAATCAACACAATTAAACCGTTGAAATCATGAAATATGGTGACACATGAACAATAACAATGTGTTTTTTTATTCTGCCTCCACTCGATGCAGAGTGAGGAAGCATTTAGAAATGCCTACATACTTTGTGTGATTTCATTTGTTCACAGGGCTTCATTGTATCCACACTGAAGGCCTGTGAATGTTTGAAATTAACATATTCTATTTTCTGTTTATCTTCAGGTGAACTACATCCTGGAGTCCCGGGCCAGCACCTCACGGGCTGATTACTTTGCCCAGAAGCAGAGGAAACTGAGTCGCCGGACCAGCTTCAGTTTCCAGAAGGAGAAGAAAACTGGCCAGTAGACAGACTGAAGCTGCTCAGCCACCTGTCTGCCTGCCTGTCTCTCTCTTTCTGTCTGTCTGTCGGTCTGTCTTTATCTGTACAGACAGATGTGTAAATGAGGCCTGGCAGTCTCACACAGACAGCATCATGCTAAACAGAAGTGGAGGCTGACTGGAAAGTCAAAGTCAGAGGAGGATGAGAGAAAGAGAGTGACGAGCAGAAAATGGACCTGAAATCTCTGCTGATGCAGAGATCTATGCAGTGATCTCTGCATCAGCCCATTGAGATGGACGCCTCTAAAAGTCCACGAACAAAGAGAGTCATCGACCAACCTGTTCTTTGTCTAAAAGAAGGAAAAGACTTGTGGGACAGAGTTTTGGCTGCCAAGTCGCTGTCAGTTTTTTGTTCATTCACTGCCTCTGAATTTATGCTCCATCCTTCAGGATGGAAATGTACAGCTTCAACAAGTTGGTTATGTAGAAGCCAACAAACAAATCAAAGCTACATGCTAAATCTTTGCTTCAGTCCTCCATCTTTAAGAGATTTAACACGACAACATGAAAGGAAAGCCTTCACATTTTTAATGTACTGTACATAAACATTTTACCTTCAGGAAATGAAATAATGATGATGAAATGGAAATAAACTAGCCCATTATGAATTTTTAAAAACAGATCATTGCCCCTCTGCCTTGAATCCAGATAGCAAATCCTAATCTGCACTCACATGCCAGTTTATGAGGTACACCTAGTTTAAACTACCTCACTCTAATACAAACTCTGCCTTCATGAAGGGAACGTCAACTATGAACTGTTTTAGACAGAGGTGTCCACTCAACTTTGTCAGATTGTATTAGCTTTAACTTTAACTGCTTTATTGATGGGGGCTAGACAAAATAATAGAAACGCCTCTGTGTAACACAATACAGCTAAAACAGCAGCAGAGGGAGGGAAGCGAGGATTGGGTGCAAAGGCTTTTCTAATAGACTGTGCTAGTTTGAGTGAGGTTTACCGAATAAACTGGCAACTTAACACTGTTGATTCAGGGTGTTTTTTTACTTTGTAATATGGCCCATGGGTGCCCATGGGCAGCCCATGGCTGCCGTGTGAATAAGGTGAATACTCCAACAAAAGGCACTTTGGAAAAAAAGGTTACTGTGAAATGTTTTTAACACCTTTGTTATGGTGCTTCCAGGTCTACCTACCTACCTACCTACATACATACATACATACATACATACATACATACATACATACAGTGGGTACGGAAAGTATTCAGACCCCTTTAAATTTTTCACTCTTTGTTTCATTGCAGCTATTTGCTAAAATCAAAAAAGTTCATTTTATTTCTCATTAATGTACACTCAGCACCCCATCTTGACAGAAAAAAAACAGAAATAATTTTTTGCAAATTTATTAAAAAAGAAAAACTGAAATATCACATGGTCATAAGTATTCAGACCCTTTGCTCAGTAATCAATCACTGCAGGCAGCGTGGCCTCATGTGGTACCTGTGTGATAACGTTAGCTGAGATCTAGCAGCTCTCTGTCTGTGGGTCAGTTTGGCTACATAACAGGCCACAACCACAGTCTACAGAGTTAGGAGATACTGGGTGGAGGAGTGTACAGACAGTCGGGTTGATTGGTGACGAGCTGCCAAACAATTGCAGTCTTCCAACATTTGATTCACAATCAATGACGCCTCGTCACATCTCCATTGTTTGAGTCTGTATGTAGTAACAGAGTATATACACAGGGGACCTTTTTTTTTCATTTTCCATTTTAACACAACACTCAGCCATGCCATGTATCTAAATCAATTCAAATCAAATCAATTTTATTTGTATAGCCCAAAGTCACAAAGTACATTTGCCTCAGAGGGCTTTACAATCTGTACAGGGAGTGACCCCCTCTGTCCTTAGACCCTCGGTTCGAGTGAGGAAAAACTTGCCCACAAAAACCCTTTTAACAGGGAAAAATGTGGAAGAAACCTCAGGAAGAGCCACAGAGGAGGAATCCCTCTCCCAGGACGGACAGACGTGCAATGGATGTCACGTGTACAGGACAAATCAACACAAACATAATGTACAATGACTGATAAAATGACAATGAATTATAATGAATGATAAAAATGATTACAGTAACAGATATGGTAGTAATAATGACAGTAATATATATGTAGTGGGCGTCATGCAGGATCACAGCAGCACCACGATCCACGGAACCTGCTGGCACGACATAGCACAGAAACTCCGGGGAAGTTGGTTAGTAACATGCATTAATGACACATGTCCAAGATGGAGAATTATGGAGAGATATGGAGAGATATAGAGATAATAGATATATATATAGAGAGGGTGAGATACAGAGAAAGATAGAGAGAGATAGATAGAGAGAGAGGATAGTATATATCTATATATCTAATTATACGAAAGAGCGAGAGAGAGGGAGAAAGATATAAGATCGAGACAGAGAGTGTTCGGTACGAGGACGCTTGTGGTCCAGCTTAACCAATACCGCGCTGGCAGGGCATAACGACGCGGTGGGGTCCCCGCAGGTAAGCCTCTGGCAGGCATAACTAAGGATGACCTGAGCCAGCCCTTAACGAGAGGCTTTATCAAGAAGGAAAGTCTTGTAAGTCTATTCTAAAGGTGTTTGACCGTGTCCCTGCGCTCCCTAACCCAGAAGGTAGTTTGTTCCACAACGAGAGCCTGATAGCTGAAGCCTTCTGGCCTCCCAATCTACTTTTGGACTATAGGAACACAGGAACCCAGCGTCCTGAGAGCGCAGGTTCGAGGTAATAAGGTAGTATGAGCTCTTGTAGATAAGATGGTGGCCTGACCATGGAAAGCTTGTGTAAGTAAGGGAAGAAGGTTAAATATCTATTCTAGATTTAAATAGGTTAGCCATGCAAGGAAGCCAAAATGGGAGAGATGTGATCGCTGATCTGGGTTCCCGGTCAGAACCGTGCACAGCAGTTCTGAATTAACTGCACGTTTCTAAGATACGTATTGGATCAGCCCTGATAACAAAGAGTTAAATGTCCAGCCTTGAAGTAACAAATGCGTGGACTAGTTTTTCTGCATCCACCTGAGAGACAATGCGTCGGTTTTAGCGATGTTACGTAAGTGGAAGAGAATGCAGTCCTCGAAATTTGTTTATGTGGACGTTAAAGGACAAATCCTGAACAAAAACAACTCCATATCTTTACAGGGAGCTGGAGGACCAGGTGATCCCATCTAAATTAACTAAGTCTGCTAGAAAAGAGAGTTTTTCTGAGGTGGTTTTGGGTCAAATTACAAGAACTTCAGTTTTGTCTGAATTTAAATAAAAATTTTAGGTCATCCCACTTTTTATATCCTTAGAGGCATGCTTGGAGTTTAGTTACCTGATTGGTGCATCAGGCTTGATCGATAAATATAGTTGGGTGTCGTCAGCATAACAATGAAAATTGATAGATGATTCCTAGATGATGTTCCCAAAGGAAGCATATATAACTGAATAGAAGTGTCCAGTACAGACCTTGTGGGACCATGCAACTTTGGTCTGCATGGAGGTTCATCAGATCGTATCTGTCATTCCTTCTGTCACAATGGTGGACAAAAATCCACGTCTTGTGAAGTGGTCTGTTAAAATGAAGCTACTAAGAGATTCATCTGAAATAAGGCCCGATATAACGATGGGAATTGGTTCTGTTGTATGGCAATACATGGGGGTCAGGTAGGTGGTGTGTATGGTTGGCTTTAACCAAATAAATCAGGTATCTTTCCTAGGCAGAGTTCGTTATGTTTTGTTAGGTAAAAACTAGTTTTTGGATTTGTTCTTTAGATGGTAAACAGTCCAACAAATCAATCATTTTTTCAGCCGGACTTTAAGCGCTAGAAAGTTAAAATCTCGGCCCCATTATTCACTATGTTTTTTACTTCCTGTAGCCATCAGTGAGGCAGAGGCAGCAGGTCAGGGGAAGTGGACTGGGGAGGAAGCTCTACACTGCAACACGGGTGTGTCCAGCTTTAGAGATGCATACTGAAGTTGAAATATTGCGATGGTGTGGAGAATAGATGGTTCTGTGTTATTGGTTGACGCAATGCAATGGATTGTTTGATCAGAAAAGGCACCAAACCAGAGGATCCGATGCATTCTCATTAATTGCTTAGCTGTTATTTTCTGAAATAAAGAAGGGCAACATAAATAATCCCACACCACTGAATTAAGGGGCAAACAGACAAAATCTAGTCGTAACAAAGACTATCATAAAGACTAAACTCTTAAGGAAAGGAGAATGATCATTTAATATTATTGATTTTGTGTGGAACAAAATCGGTTTGTAACTGCATCGAATACGCAACTCAATCACTGGCATAAGGAAAATGAGGATGAGGCCAAACCAGCTCCTTTGTTCCTCAGTCAAGGAAAAGGGGTCACACAGGTGCAGCAGGCTGACCAAAAAGGACTGAGGCTCCGCCCCACACCATTTGAGGTGAGGATTTTCACACTGAGTGAAATAAAAACTGTACTATAGTTACATTAAAAGTGTCTTTATTAACATCAAACTATCCAAAACTTTGTATTCAGATCTAAAGATACAATTTGATTTTGGCTATGAATTTGGTATGGTAAGCTAAGCAGTCTGCGTCTGAGCCTCAAAACCTGGAGGGGGACTCGGGTGGGTGGGGAGTCCCAGAAAAAGTCGACCAACCCGCACCCATCAGTTCTTTGAGTGTGGTGAGTGCGTACAGTACGCTGCAGATAGAAACGCCCGATGGTTGGCTATCAGGCCAGAATGATACCTTCTATCTCTAATAAAGAATGTGCCAACACATATCATAGCGTGAAAACATTTTAAATATGACACAGCAATGATGGCAAACCATTCAAAGACGTTCAAAAACACAAGTTATTTTTCTATTGATTACCATGATGACACATGCATATAAAAAGAGATATGTGCTTGTTTCCAAACCTAGTTCGTATGATGAAGAGCCGCCCCACACTGCTTATTCTTCATCAGTTACACGCCACGAGGGTCAATACCAATGAGGATGAAAAACATAACACATTCATGGCCACAAAGTTATCGTAGGAAGAGACTCTGCTGGCTGCAAAGCTCCTGGATCCCTGGTGCGCAAACTGATTCGCGCGAGCTAAAGCCAAAAATCACGTATTTAAAGCATTGAACATGAGTTTTTGTTTTGTAATTGTGCAATAAGGGCTACATAGTAAGACAAACGAAGAAACTACCAGAAACAAAGAGACTGGTGGATGTATGCGATGGTGGGGGCACGGCCTCAGGTTCGGACACCAGGAGAGAGCAGCCATGACCCGAAGTGTGGAGCGAATCAACCGCTGTGGAGCTATGTGGCTGCTGGACCAGACATTCGGGGGGTGGTACTGCTTGGAAAACGTTGAGTATTGATGGTAAATAAAATACTATACCTCCATGTCATTGACGGTACTGCTTGGAATCCTCATTAAGGGCACAGGGAGGCTGGAGCCTATCCAGTAACTGTCCCTAATTGCTGACTTCATTTATGCAACCGTGGTCCCCTTATATTTTCAATTCGAGGGTTAAAAACTCCTCTGTTTCAGCTCAGGGTTAGTGAGGTCTGCGGCACAATGGCTGCATGGAAGCAGGGGATATGCAGATGAAGGGGATTATAGGAGCCAGTGGTTTACAGTGACCACCAGTCTTTCTGGCCTGTTTGATTATTAGCTTATTAGCTTGAACTCCACTTTATCAAGACGATGTAGAACTTTGTACTGGACATCGCCATTTTAAAATGATACAGCCAAGACACTGTACAACTGATCCCTACTGTTGTCGGTTGGTTGCACACACGGTGGCAGCACAGGCTAATGTTAAGGGATATGTGAAAACAACAAATCTCTGGTGCTCGGGGACGGAAGAAAGAAAGAAGAGAAGGAAAAAACGAGACAAAGACAGAGGACAGTAAAGAGGAGTCATGTATTTATTTGTCTGTGCAGAATATTAGTAACTTTTAGCCTAACACAGTTTGATAATCAATAAATAGCGTTACCTTGTGTCAGTTTAAGGGATGGGTGGGGCCTAACAGCTGTATGAAATAAAATGTAGGTAACTCCTCCCACCTACTTTCTCAGGCTATTGGAAAGATTAGATCTGTTCAGCAGGAGTTTTACATCTGTCTACATTTTTATAACATGTGGTTAACGTTTTCTGCTGCTTGTAATTGTCAGTCAAGTGTTTCATTTTCCACACTTTAATATACAGAGCTGATAGGGCTGGTTGTTGTTTGGTTGTGTTACACTTCATCAATAGTGTCCGAAAAGTTGTTTATAATGTTAAACTTTCATCAGTGTTAAAGTGCACATCATTAATGTTAATACTTAGCATTCCCATATGTTTTACTACACTTAGTACTATTTTGCATTCTGCTAATCAGCAGTCACTAATAAGAAATAAGACCGAATGCTAATTGCATTTCAGAAATAATTGCATTGATATGATCACTGTAACAGAAGAGGGAATCAGACTCACTTAGGTTTTTCATTTTTAGTATCCGTTTTTAGTTTTTCTTGGTGTCCATTTTGTTATGAATTGACTGTAAACACCCAGTGGTTCACACCACTCCTCTCTCGCTCGCAATGTGCTGGCTGAGATATCTGAATCCCACCACTGCCAATCTTGACATCACCAGTTCATTAGATTTTGTACATGACCTATTTTTATTTTATTTTATTGTTGTATTTGTATTTTATGATTTTATTGACAAAGCTATTCAGTTTTCTTGTGCATTTGATGTAAATTGGCGTGCGCGATGCAAGGGTGGCAGCACTTAAATCTGGCCGAGGCCCAAATTAGTTCGGGCCGGGGACTGCCATGATGGGTGTCTTTGCAGCAAGGGCATTCAAAAGGGTGGATCATTATCTTCAATCATTGATGATTCCTCAAGATTTATTGAAAGTACAACATTCAGTGCAAAGCAGGAACAGTGTGTCCTTTATGCAGAAAGCTTTTGCAGGCCTGGCTGGTGGATAGGTGTGCAGCAGTCCCCCAGACGTGTCCTGTCACGACCCAGGAAAGCTTGAACAGCCACTGCACCGCACAGTACTGTTGCTGTAGAAACAAATCAGTGTGAAAACAAATAACATTGAATTATATTAATAGGTTATATCTAGTCATGTGTGGTGTCTAGGTTTGATAGGCCTTTGGTGATTATCTAAGCACCACAGATCAAACTGAGTGAAACTCACCCGAAATGGTCACTGCACAGGTCTCATTTCAACACCTATCGTGTCTCCACAGGGCAGGATCAGGGTTTGGCTCCCATGCCCTAGTTTGTCTTCCTCCCCGTCTGATCGTCCCTTTCTTTGATTTGATTTCATTTAAATAATTCCTCTTCATTTCTCTTTATTTCATCTCATTTTCTCATTTTCCACTCCATGAGACCAACCACGAAGACACTTCACCAGCAGTCCTCCTGGTGCAGAGCACCCGTTGACCTGTGCAGGCCGATAGAGCCAAGATTCCACAGGCAGCACGTTGTTCTGGCCGCTTGTGAATGTGAGCCATACTGTGTGAGCATGGGCTGTTTTCAAAAGAGACCGGTGTAATGGCGTCCATTGCCCCCAGACATTAGCTTCACTGAACCCTGATTAATATATAACAAAACTTTTAATATATATAAATACTGTCCTGAGCTGCCATCTGTGCAAACAATAACTCTATTTCTTGTTTTGTTTTTTATTTAAGTTCATGTTTAATTCAAAAACCTTCTTTATGCAGCTGTTAATATAACAATGACCAAAATGGCATGTTTTGATAACTACAAGATTAATGAAATAATATGTGAATAGGCTTATGAAGGAGATAATTAAATATAGAAAAGTAAAAAAGTGATATTTCTAGTTACTCTTTGCTTAGATGCTCTCACTCACATGACCTACATCGACCAGACATTCTCTGGTGGCTTTTAGAGCACTTGCAATTGACAACAGTTGAGCTGCTCTCTTCACATGAGCTACAGTGTACTAATTGGGGCACTTATCAGAGCCTGCACAATCTGTCAGACTGCCAGCAGTCACAAAAGATGCTGAGCCCAGTGGCTTCATGCCCACCAGAGGATGAGCCTGCGCGGTTTTCTTACTGCTTTACATCTTTCACTGTCATGGCCTACATCAGTGTGACACACACACCCACACTCACCGCACGCACGCCACGCAGCACGCACGCACCCACACACACACACACACACACAACACACACACACAACACACACAACAACAAACACCACACGCTGCACATACACAGAGCTGTAACAAGCCCAAGACTGAGGTAAGTGACTGATGGAGGTCACGCCTTAAACAGAGACTTAGAATTGAGGCTCCACAAGTCCCACTGAGTCCCCTAAGAGGAGACAGACAGACAACAGACAGACAAGAGAGAGATAGAAGAGAGAAGAAAAGAGAGAGACAGACAGACCAGAACAGACACACACAACACACAACACACACACACCACACACACACAGAAAGAGACAGCACACACACACACACACACACACAGAAAGAGACAGACAGACACAACACACACACACACACCAGAGAGAGAGAGAAAGGAGGAAGTCAGATAGAACAGAAAGCAGAGAAGACGGTGCTCTAGAGCCCAATGAATTCTTAAACCTTGAATCAAGCCACGCACAATGATCCATGTTATCAGCCTCTCTTGTGCATTGCTGGTCCTGAAATTAGACCTCCAAAAGAAACCACAAACAAAGAAAAAAAAAGCATGCAGAAGGTTCACTCAATAACTTCTTCCAGAGCTTTCGCCTGTATCCTACAGCCTTCTTCAGCAGATGTTTAATGGACTTGTATTTTTCCAGTCTACTGACCACTGAGAGCACTTACTTCACATGGAAGATGCCAACTGCTCAGAGTAAACTGAGCTGTGAAACAAAATATTTTTTAAATGACTTTAAATTGAAATGACTTAACTAATTTGTGCTGTTAACTATTTTGTTGTACGTTTCATGCCATCTTCCTGCAGCTTATATATACATGACATGTACAGTAGTTATTAATGTGATAATTACACCAACAATTCTCTATTTTTATCTCTAGTGTGTTTCTAATTTCTCATTGTAGAATAAACACACACAGACAGTAGATCTATACATCATCCTCTTTATAACCCTACTTCCTGTTCCCTTTACTCTGAAGAAATATAAAAAAGACTTGACGCCTGAATACTTGGACGTGGCACTTCAGGTTTGTTGCACTTCACTTAAGGAGCAGACAGCAGCACCCAGAGTTCCATTCCATTTATTAGATATGGTTTTATAAATAGAACACACTCAGACACATTTTTGAAAAGTATAAAAAATACAAGATTACTAGACATTTTAGTGAGGTCTCTTCTTCATTGCCTTTGACACGTTTATTTTAACTTGAATGACTGACAAAAAATGGAAAATTCATTTCTTTTTTCTTACACAGCAGTAAGTTTTCACTTTCCACAAATCCATTCATCAAGCAAGTTACTATCATCAATGTCATGTTAAATTGAGATCAGAGGATAAAAAAGAGTCACATGCAGCAACTTTCACTGAATCTGTACAGCACGTCCTTTCAGCCAACGAGTGTAACTCAGTGAAACAGGATTTTCAATATATGTGTGCTTCAAGTTTCACTGTACTTTGTCTTACAAACTCTAAGGAAAGCGTAAACCACAAGGGAAAAGTTGACAGGCAACAATGATTATAATGGGAGAAAACAGCTTATTCAACTTACTGAGGTCTGATTGACAAATGCTCATTCACATCTTCCAGATACATCACGAGTCAGTCATCAATGGGTCAGTCAGACCATTTACCTGCTGCACTAGTTTGGATATTAGCACGGTGTACAGTGTGTTTCCAGCTACGGTGTAGATTTTTTTCACTCAGTGGTAAGATTCAAATCCCATCACTGTGGTGGGAGAAAATTTGGGATTTAGTACACTACAAAAACAAAATGAAGAAATGTACTGTATCTGGGAAGATGAGGCAACATGTTGCTAAAATTTCAACCAATGAGCAATGCAATGGTTTCTGATTTGCAAACTGAAAAAAGGACAATATAAATCACACGTAATAAACTTAGTGCAGCACAAATACACAACTAATGTCTTCTTCAAGCATTTATGTTTCATATAGCACTGTGCCAAGTCTGGCTCACCTTGTTCTAAGGACAATAACTTCTGCTGCTAATTCATATATTTTTATTTGTTATATGTCTAAAAATACAACTCATCAACTTCACGCGTTATAGGAAATTGCATGATTTCTTGGTATTAAACCATTTTGCTTTTGTAGTAGATAACTCTCACTATTCACAGTGTTTAAAACTGAACAGTACAGGCCAACACCTACTGTGTGGCTGGTAACTGGCACAATTTCAATATTGTGGGGTTGCTTTCAAGTCTAGCGGCTCACCGTTAATTCTGCAGTGCAGAATTAAAAAAGTACTGAATTTAGCCTCTTCAAGTACAGCATTAGAGGAACATGTTAACTTTCAGTATAGTACTCCTATCTAAGCAACAATATATGTGTGCCTTTTTTTTATATAGACATTTTGAGTAGTACATCTCTTTTTTTATCTTTTCATTTTCTTATGATGAGGATTCACGTTGCACAAAAACTTTCAACATTTTATGTCAATTTCAACAAAAAGCCTCTTTACAATATATATAATATAATAATAAATATAAATATAATATATATAATGATAAGATAATAATAGAAACAACTCCTTCTACAGGAATGTGGTACTTAGCTCATGAAGCAACTTTGCATAGAAAGTGTTATGTGGCTAAGAAAATAATGTTTAACATTTTCTGCCTGATATACCAATAACATATGAATAGTCATGTTGTACTCACTTACAGAAACTGAGACTCCCGTTTAAAGAGGCCAAGTTTAGAAGAACATACAGCTCTTACTAACAATTTGAATAAATTAAAATACCAGAAAGTCAGTTCAGGTAATCCCTACCAAAGGGGATGTGTTGTAACAGTAAATGACCAGGATACAGATAAATGACTTGTGGTGGATAAAAAGTATGTACTTGTTAAAAAGAGTAAAATAAATAATGTACTGTACTCATTCTGCACCTGACAGGAAATATTCTGAAAAAGAATAATACTGACCAAGCAGACATGAATATATATAATTTTGATAACAAAATACTTATCTACAAATGTTTGTAATTGGATTGATATATAAATATGTGTAACAATATATATGTATTTCTATACATATATATTTACAACAAAGGGCACACTTAAATTATGTCATCAAGGAGATGCGGGGTGCCTACCCAGTCCAAAGTCCTGGGCTCTGAGGCAGCCATAATCATGCACATAAACTGTTTACCGGTCCTCTTATCAATAGGATAAATAGTTGTGGGTGTGAACCTTCTGTTACTTTCCACAAACTCACAGAGCTGCTGATATACCTGTGGGTATTCGTGGCGTAGGAAAACCCCTCGAATCCTTAACTCCCGTTGTATGTTGATGAAACAGATCTCCCTGGCCTTCCTGCCTTCCTCTCCCTCTTTGTCGATATCTGCTGTTCCTGGGGGTGGAGTGAGGATCAGTGTTTCCATGTCACTCTCTTTCTTGTGAACCTTTCTTTCAGGGCTGAATGAAGCCAGTGCTACCTTTGCATATTTTCTGACAGTTGGAGCTTGGTTCCTTGGTGATGGCCCCTCAGGCAATTGCTCACCGACAGCAATAGATACATTCAAGATGAAACATTCGTTAGGGTCATACTCTTTACCAGCTTCCTGCAACTCCTTACAGTACTCCCCTAGATTGTCCTTGAAGCTTTCAAGCTCTCGTAGGGACAGGTATGTAGGAGACATAAGTAGACTATCCAGACCATACTGCAGGAAGTTACTGGATGACAAAGGGTTTGGAAAACCAAGGAAGAGAACTCCTCTACCTCGAGAAAGGTAGCCAACTTTGGCAATGCGGGAGAAGGCTTTATGGACTTCAGCAGTCTCCCGGCAGTGTTTAATGATGTGACGGCATGTGCTGCCAATTCTTCCATAGAGACAGCTTTCTTTATGAATGTCCCAGTCCTCCCTGCGACAGTTACGAGAGCAGTAGTAAGTGTAGCAGCTGTGGCAGGATTTAAAATATAGGCAAGCGTTAAATAGAGTCTCTGTCCTCCGGCATTTATTGTTAGAGCACATCATGGTATCATCCTCATCTGGGCTCTGATCTGGGGAGCACTCATCGGCACTCTTCATTGCATCACTGGCCCCATCCATGTCTCTAAAAGCATCAGGATTCATTCTAAATGAGGTTGGCTGCTTGTCAAGAGGAGGTGGTTCCTCTGTACCTGCCTTTGAGCTCTTTCTGGACAGAGATACTGCTTCTTCCTCATCAATTAACTTCTTAAGTTGATCTAGAATATCCTCACTTGCTCTTCTACTGGGTGGTTTGTAATCAGTCACAAGATCTGCCAGAAGCTCATCCAGTTGTTCAAGGCTTTGCTGTAGTGAGGCATTGTCATGTGTCTTCTCTTTGGTTGAGCTTTGAAAGTCACGCTGAGTCAGTTCTGGACCCTCAGTGCTTCTGGAGTCAAGAATGTCCCAACTGGCAGACCGTCCTTCAGCCTTATTAAGTTTCCCTGGTCGAATGTCATTATCAGTGATTGTTATCTCAGGAGTCACAAACCAGAGTTTACCAGTAGTGCTCTTTGATGTCTCTGTTGGGCTTTTGTCAATTAGCGAATTATCAGACATTGATAAGGCTGCATAGCGTCTTGGTGAACTGGAGAGATTGACAACCACTGGTTGTGGTTTGTCACCTGTGGCTGTTGCAGGCTTTCTGGACTCAAGAAGATCATCATAGCTCTGACCCCGCTGAACAGGAAGAGGTTGTTCCCTCTCTACACGAGAGTTGAGAATATTGTCCCATGACCTTGAGTAAGATTTGGAATCTGTGCCAATTCTTTGAGGTTCTACACAGGGGTTGGCATACCATGGTGTTAATGCAGGGTCTTGACGGACTCTGGTTGGAGTGACTTGGGATACATATGAGGCAGGATTGGTGGAATAACCAGATGCATCTGAGCCATACCAGTCATCTGTCTGTGCCTGAATGACTCTAGCATGTCTTCTGCCCTCTGTATAATACGCCCTTGCTGGGATGTGATGCTCTGGTGGCATTGCATACATGTCGCTGGAATAATAAAACCTTGGCGGGGCTGTCTGGATTTGATAAGATCTTGGATCATCCCCATAAAATATTCTTGTTGGGGGTGTCTGTATAATGTATGGGCCTGGTTCATTTGCTGCATAGGGTTTGGGATACCCCGTCTGCACAGAGTATGGATAGGTCTCCACCTCAGGATAATAAGGTCTTGTAGCTACAGCATGCACCATTCGAGTCCTTGGATCTTGCACATATTGCACTTTTGGAGAATATGTTTGTCCTGGTGTGTAACGTTCATCATGAAAGTAAGGACTTGGCTGAGGAGGGGCAGTGGTAACGTATCTCCCTGGGTCATCTGCATAAAAGAACTTGGTTGGCACATTAGGACTGGAATGAGCTCTGCGTTCCCTACCATAGTAATCACCTGATGAAGGCATTCTTTGCAAAGGAATTTCCATGGGTTGTAAGTAACTATTTGGCATGCTGCGGGAATATTGATAAGCTTGCCTGCTCTCTGTACCTAATGAATCAGTTGGAGTTGGTGTTCTAGAGTAGGAGAAATGGCGTGGCACAGTCAGACTCCTACTCCCTGCACTGTGGTGCCTCTGCCAGGGTATGTCCATTTGAGGTGTAGCCTGTTTCCGTCCTGAATTATGTAATGCTGCGTCATCGGGTTTGATGTCCACCCTACACCTTACATGAGGACTCGTTGCTGGTTTATCTAGCCCTCCATCCTCAGAATGATCAGCACCATAGTGAGGTGAATATTTACCACTGTCACTCATTTGAGGCTGCAACTTAATGGGATGGACTTCATGCATATGAGCCCTAGTTGCTGCATAGGAGGACTCCCTACGTGGTGATACTTCTGGTCTCCAGCGAGAGTCTCTTGGAGCCCTTTGGGACTCTCTGCCCTTCCTTCCGGAAGATGAGGACCCTTCAAAAGACACAGGGGTGAGGCTGGTCTGGACCCGAGGGGCACTTTTTGACCTAGTCCTTCTTTTTTGTTCTGGGACAACTACCTCACTGGCCATATCTGCAGCCATTGGTTGAGGAGTTAACCTATGGCTGAAAATGTCCGGAGCAGAAAAGCGATATCTCTGCTGGCGTCCCAAGGCATTCCAGGCAATGTCTGGGTTAGCTGCATGCTTGTCAGCCTTCCTGTATGGGGACTCCATTGAGTATGTGTGTGATTTTGGGTACTCCAATGACCTATAGTCAAAGGTACGGCAGTGCCTCTTATTTACTTTGCTCTTACTGTCCTCCAGTTTGCTGTAATTTATAGAATCACATTGTTTGGAGGGTTGCAAGGACTTGTAGTGTGAAGAAATGGGGACCACTTTTATATCTTGATGCACAGTTGATACCAGTATGTCAGGCGGGTCTGTGCGTGTCATCTTAAAGGGACTCCTCTAGTTTTCTCCATCAAGTTGCGTTAATGTTGATGTTGCCTGGAAGTAAACAAAGAATATCAGTCAGTGACATTTATCCAGGTATTAAAAATTTGTTCCAGGAACTATGTAAGGAGAAGAATTAAAATTCATATGGGTTACTAAGTAGCAAATTAGTCCCTAAACTCAACTTCAGCAGAAGTATTAAACAAAACACAGAATATGTTTATGATTTGTGCAACATATTCAGCCTGGCAGATTTGTTTGTGAAAAAAAAAGAGCTGTGTTGCAAATTTAATCCAAGGGTTTTCTGCTTGCTGTGATCTTCCACATGAAAATGAATTGTGGTGTTGTAATTTAGGTGGTGGAGGGGTGGCAGAAGCCTTCTGGATTCTCTAGCTACAGCCAGATTAGACAAGGGCATGTGTGTGTCCTTAAATGAGTTTATGCAGTGAGTTTATGAATTTCCACATAATCATGTGACAAGATTATCAATTTTTTTTTTTTGGGAGACCGATGTGATTTGTTTTATGTGCAAAGACAACAGGCCCTCCCCCATATCTTACTTTGACTGGGCAACAGCTAGGTATTAGCAACATATAACCTAAATAAGTATGGCTAGTATAAATGGGAGATTAATGCTAATGTAATATGTTTTCCTTTCACAGCTTCTTTGCTTACAAAAACAGTGAACACTCCAGGGGTTACTAAAATGAATGAATAAAGATGAATGAAAGAATTAATAAACTATTCTGAACTATCCTTGTCATATTTTTATTGTCTTGTCTTTCTTCATAACATTCATTCTAAAATAAGTTTCTTTAATTAGTTTTGACTTCAAACTTACTTCTATGATGGCAACGTCAAAAGTATGGACACATTGTCAAGTAAATGGACTGTACTTGTATAGCACCTTTCTAGTCTTTTGACCACTCAAAGTGCTTTTACACTACATATCTCATTCACACACATTCATACAGATCAAATCAAATCAAATCAAATTTTATTTGTATAGCCCAAAGTCACAAAGTACATTTGCCTCAGAGGGCTTTACAGTCTGTACAGGGAGTGACACCCTCTGTCCTTAGACCCTCGGTTCGAGTGAGGAAAAACTTGCCCACAAAAAAACTTTAACAGGGAAAAAAGGTGGAAGAAACCTCAGGAAGAGCCACAGAGGAGGGATCCCTCTCCCAGGACGGACAGACGTGCAATGGATGTCACGTGTACAGAACAAATCAACAGAGACATATTGTAATATGATGGCATTAGCTGCCAACTGCTCATCAGATATATTATATTGTCAAGTTACCACACCTGCTACACATGTTAAATATCTGGGCATATACATTATACACATATCTGTTAGCAGGGCCATCAGCAACTTAGAGCTACCTACTTGTGATTGGAACACTGCATGATAATACCAAGTTAATACCAGGTGCAAATTGAGTCTGACTTAGATGATGTTCTATGTAACTGAGTAAAGATGACAGTATTTGTTTTCTTGAGAATATAAAGCAAGGCTACAGACAAGATTGAAATGACAGCATTCAAAAACATGTACCTATGTGTGTACATATACTCAGTCCCAGCCCTAACCAATTTGGCGCCCTCTGCATCGCAGCACTGCCAATTTACATACAAACGCACAAGAAACTGAATAGTTAGTTTTTATTTTTTTTATTTTTACAAAACAAGCTGCCCAATCAAAACAGTAAACACAAAGATCATAGAATACAAATACAAATAAATAAATAAAAATAGGTAATGTACAAAAATACTAATGAATATAACTGGTGATGGTCCAAGATTGGCAGTGGTGGGATTCAGATATCTCAGCAGCACATCTGAAGAGAGAAGAGGAGTGTGTGAAACCACTGGGTGTTACAGTCTGATCATAAACAAACATGACACCAAGAATAAAATAAAACGGAATACTAAAAATTAAAAACCTAAGTGAGGCATGATTTCCCCTATTCTGTACATGTATCATATCAATGCAATTATTTCTGAAATGCAAATTAGATTCAGTCTTATTATCATTACAGTGAACTGCTGATTAGCAGAATGCAAATAAGTACTAAATTACGGTGGCCGGAAAACCCTCAATGCTGCAAATAAAAGAAACGCTGCAAACAAAAAGAAACAGCGCTACAAATAAAAGAAACGCTGCAAATAAAAAGAAACAGCGCTGCAAATAAAAGAAACGCTGCAAACAAAAAGAAACAGCGCTGCAAATAAAAGAAACGCTGCAAACAAAAAGAAACAGCGCTGCAAATAAAAGAAAGAAACGCTGCTGCTGCAAATAAAAAAACAGTGCTGGCAAATAAAAGAAACTTCACAACGGAAGTGAATTACCAGGGACTATTTTTGCCGGTGCACCTGTAGTTTTTTATGTGAGCGAAGAAGAAGAAGTACAGAAGCGTATTGCATTCACTTGAAAAAAATAAAATAGACACCTGATCTCGTAATTACGAGATAAGGAAAGGTGCCTTATTGGCCACTGCACTTCGGTAAAGTTAGAAAGATATTGGCACTTCTGAGATCAATACTCTTATTGAAACGTTGTTAAAACACAAAACGCATATTTCAACCATAGTAAGACGACAACAAGCTACAACCTAATGTCTCACAACGAGCTACAACCTAATGTTCATCACAACAGAGCTACAACCTAATGTTCATCACAACGAGCTACAACCTATGTTCATCACAACAGCCCTACTCGGAGCCACACCACAACCATTAGTGTTTACTAAGACTTTTCATAATTTCTGGGAATTTTCTATTAGGAATTATCAATAACTTTAATAGATACAGTACTCGCGGTAACGCTATCTACACTTTAAAATCTAGTGCCCGACTACATCAGTTTGTATGGTAAAGCGTCTTCATGGTGCCTTCATGTACACCTCGGAAACTCAGAAATCAAATAATAATCCTTTTTCTAAGATACATATGCAGATTTAGAAAAGTCATTAAATAAAAAATCAAATTGTTTTCTGACAACTCCACCTGATTCTTGTTATACATTTTCCCAGCTACTTCTGGGGTGATTTTCAAGTCCTTTTTACGTACCGTACCCGGTTTGTACCGTACAAACTGATGTAGTCGGCACTAGATTTTAAAGTGTAGATAGCGTTACCGCAGTACGGTATCATATTAAAGTTATTGATTAATATTCCTAATAGAAAATTCCCAGAAGTTAGAAAAGTCTTAGTAAACACTAATGTTGTTGGTGTGGCTCAGAGGATGGCTTGTTGTGATGAACATTAGGTTGTAGCTCGTTGTGATGAACATTAGGTTGTAGCCGTTGTGATGAAATTAGGTTGTAGCTCGTTTCTGTCTACATGGTTGAAAATATGCGTTTTGGTGTTTAAACAACGTTTCAATTAAGAGTTATTGATCTAGAAGTGCAATATCTTTCTAATTTATCGAAGTGCAGTGGCCAATAAGGCGCCTTTCCATATCTCGTAATTACGAGATCAGGTGTCTAATTTATTTTTTTCAAGTGAATGCATAACGCTTCTGTACTTTTCTTCTTCGCTCACATAAAAAACTACAGGTGCACCGGCAAAAATAGTCCCCGGTAATTACTTCCGTTGTGAAGTTCTTATTTGCAGTGCTGTTTTCTTTTATTTGGCGTGGCGTTTCTTTCTTTCTTTTATTTGCAGCGCTGTTTCTTTTTGTTTGCAGCGTTTCTTTTATTTGCAGCGCTGTTTCTTTTTGTTTGCAGCGTTTCTTTTATTTGTAGCGCTGTTTCTTTTTGTTTGCAGCGTTTCTTTTTTTTTGCAGCATTGAGGGTTCCCGGCCACCGTACTAAAGTGTAGTATAACATATGGGAATGCTAAGTATTAACATTAATGATGTGCACTTTAACACTGATGTAAAGTTTAACACTATAAACACACTTTAGACAATATGAAGTGTAACACAACAAACAACCAGCCTTACAGCTCTGATATATTAAAGTGTGGAAAATGAAAAACATTTGACTGACAATTACAAGCAGAGAAAACGTTAGATAACCACATGTTAATGAAAATGTAGACAGATGTAAACTCCTGCTGAACAGATCTAATCTTTACCAATAAGCCTGAGAAATGTAAGGTGGGAGGAGTTACCTGCATTATTATTTTCATAACAGCTGTTAGGCCCACCCATCACATTAACTGACACAAGGTAACGCTATTTATTGATTATCAAACTGTGTTAGGCTGAAAGTTACTAATATTCTGCCACAGACAAATAAATACATGACATCATCTTTACTGTACCTCTGTCTTTGTCTCGTTTTTCCTCCTCTTCTTTTCTTTTCTTCCGTCCCCCGAGCACCAGAGAGATTTTGTTGTTTTCACATTATTATTGTCAGTAAGAGGTGACGTCAAAAAAACTGAGAGCAGGTAGAGTCTAATCAGTCAGAGGAGGGGGGGGGTAGGAAAGTATTATTGTTATTATTATTTAATAGGCTTTGCTATTCAGTTAAATTAACCTGAACTTATTTTTTCATATCAACAAATAATAGTACCAACGAGTTTTAGTGTAAGAAAAGTGAAAGTTACTCTTTTTTTTCTTCCCTCATTTGTGGCGTGCCCTGGATGGATGGCGCCCTTAGCATTTGCCTATACTGCGTATGCCACGGGCCGGCTCTGTATATACTTATACATATGTATTATATATAATAAACAAACAAATAATCATGCGTTTGGGTATGTCATTCTAAGCAAAAAGAGACTTTCTCTGCATCAAATCACGGCTAGACTCAATGTTTCTAAGACAGCAGTGCATGGAACTCTAAAACACTCTGTAACATCACAATAAGCTCTTTGGAACATTGTCAAATCTCATTGATCCTGCTCACGGATAACATGAGTCATCAGGTTTTACACAAACTCATGGGGTCCAGTGCATGCTGTCATAAAAGCTAAACATATATTCTGAAATTAATGTCCATTTTCAAACATTCAGTTGTTCATTTGTTAAGCTAATATTATCATTTGTAATGAAAAAACTAGTATTACATTCAAAACAAATGCAAAATATTAGTATCTTGACTCTTGGCCTCATCCCTTCACATATTGCATTCCCTAGGAAGTGACCCTTACCCTAAACCTGATCCTCACAAATAAAGTACAAACAAAGCCATTTTTAGGTTTAAGTTAAAGGAAAAATGCGTAGGATTTAGTGGCATCTAGTGTTGTAGTTGCAGATTGCAACCCCCTAATTTCATCCTACTGCAGATCTCCAACCACACAAAAAACACCTGAACAGGAAAATGACTGGCAGAAAACAACACTCTGCATCGCAGTCAACACTGGGTCAGTGGAAAACAGCCCGGTGGCTTCTTTGACATGACCTACACTGTGTTTTAATACAACTGGCTTTATGATTTCTGCTCCTGTTGTCAAGCAGTAAAAAAAGTACAAAATAGTTATTTGATTATTACCTGTTACTCGTTCAATCATTATTTTTTGTTTATGTCAGCCATTTGGCAATACAAAATACATTCAATTACAGGTTAAAGACAATGTCTCAGTTATATAATGAGATCACAGAGAGGGTTAGAGGAGACAGAATATTGTTTGTTTACTGCCAGGCTTGATCTTGTCAGTGTCAGTGATATTTATAAGCATAGATGTCTAAAGCTTTCTATACAATAAATAAGTTTATATTGACTTTGATTAAGTCAAGGATTAAACAGTAAAAAGCCTTTACTTTGGTGTCTGTGAGAAATCATGAATTCTGTCCTGTGGATGATAAATTATGTTTTTTGGTGCCTCTGATGATAGACTGCATTCAAAATCTGCATGAATTTAACATATGTCCAGATGCTGTGGATCAATAATTCAGTCAATCCTCTCTATATTTCTCTATATCTCACTCGCTCTCTATATATATATCTATATCTCTCCATATCTCTCCATATCTCTCCATCTGTGGACATGTCTCATTAATGCATGTTACTAACCAAACTTCCCCGGAGTTTCTGTTCTCTGTCGTCCAGCAGGTTCTCGTGGATCGTGGCTGCTGCTGTGATCCTGCATGACGCCCACTACATATATTATTACTGTCATTATTACTACCATATCTATTACTGTAATCATTTTTATCATTCATTATAATTCATTGTCATTTTATCAGTCATTGTACAATATGTTTGTGTTGATTTGTCCTGTACACGTGACATCCATTGCACGTCTGTCCGTCCTGGGAGAGGGATCCCTCCTCTGTGGCTCTTCCTGAGGTTTCTTCCACATTTTTTTCCCTGTTAAAAGGGTTTTTGTGGGCAAGTTTTTCCTCACTCGAACCGAGGGTCTAAGGACAGAGGGTGTCACTCCCTGTACAGATTGTAAATCCCTCTGAGGCAAATGTACTTTGTGACTTTGGGCTATACAAATAAAATTGATTTGATTTGAATCCTGACATTTAAATAACGGAGAAGTTACCACACCTGCTACACATATTAAATATCATAGCTTTTAGTACATACTATGATTTTTCCCCATCGTATTGTATATAAATGTGGTCACGGGCAGGTGTGACTTCACTTAAGCCTGTGTGCTCACTCTACAAGCAAATCCTAAAAGTACCAGATATATGAATACATGTAATGAAAAAAAAAATAGATTTACAAAGATGCAGGAATTAATAAAAATACTGCTGACAAATAGGCCTGCAGCTATCAAATATTTTATATTTGAGTATTCTTTCGAATATTCCATCGATTAATCAAGTAATCGGATAAAATTATTAGCGTAATTTTCTGACTATTGAGCACACCTGAATATAAGCCGCACCAGCTAAATTGAAAAGAAAATACATTTTGTACATATATAGGCTGCACTTGAATATAAGCCGCAGGCTTTTATGTTGTAACATGATATTTACATAGAAAGACGGTACACGGAAGATTTTCTTTAGTTTTAATTTAAGACATGCTTTTTTTCAAACTGTGCCTGAAAATCAGCAGTACGGCACCAACACGCCATCAACACAGCACCAACACGCCATCAACACGGCACCAACACACCATCAACACAGCACCAACACACCATCAACACGGCACCAACACGGGATGCCAAGATTACGTGCAGTAGCTCTATTTCCTTCTTTGACAACCAGATCGATTGGCTTTAACTGAAAAGCTGCATCATATGCATTTCTTTGTGTGTTTTCCATGATGAGGCTGTATGCATGATGCATAAAATGACAGTTCAAAATCAAAACTAGTGTCTTCTTCGGCACATAATCTTTCCCCACATCTGTCTCACTGTTGCATTTACTGCCAGAGAGTGCCCCCTCGTTGGCCAGCAAAAATCTAGAAATTAGCCGCACCATTGTATAGGCTGCAGGGTTCAAAGCGTGTGAAAAAAGTAGCGACTTCTACTCTGAAAATTATGGTATCCTTATTACTTCCGCTTCCGTTTGCTCATTTTCGCTGTTTTCTGTCCCGGCGTCTGCCGTTCTGAACATCAACACATCCATCCCTTCCGTCTACTTCCACTTTTCAGGGGACGCATAGCCTGTAACGTAAGCATGTTATGTCACACTAAAAAGAATCTGTGCGAAACATGAAGCTTTTAATTAATCGAGGCTTCGAGGCAGAGAAAATTCCTCGATCATTTTTTGTAATCCAGTTAATCGAGTTACTCGAGGAATCGTTGCAGCCCTACTGACAAATAAATAAAAAACAAAAAATACAAGCTGCTCCAACCTGTGTGACACCACCCCAGGAGAAGGAGCTGACCCAGATGGAGCAACTGGTCGAGCAGACGCTCAGACTATAGCAGATGGAGCATGATTACAGTGATGACACGGCTGATGTCTTCCTAAAATCCAGTGGCAACTGCAGCCAAGTGTATTTGTAAATGTCAACCGTCAGAGTGCAGTAACACCTCAGTGAAGGTCATGTTCAAATTTTATGACCACAAAAAACAACAAATCTTCAACCCCTAGTCAAACAGCCACATGTGTGGTTGACTGGAAATGGATCCTATTTAAAACCGGCTTTAAAAACCATCCACACTCATTATTGTCCTGAACGCTCAATCCAACCAAGAGATATCCTCTGTGGCTGTGAAATGAACCCAACACGCAAAAACTGCAGTTCCTCTATTGTCCATTTGAGGCTGGAAATAAACATGTTTACAGCCTGGTACAAAAAACTGTTTTGGTCTCTATAGTTAATTTCCCCGTTCATGACAACTGTACTGACGGGGCTTTGATTGACAGAAAGGTACCATCACAGATGACCATTTTTAAAATTAGTCGGGAAGTGGTGGAGGCAGGACTGCCAAGATGGAGATAACCAGGGCCACCACACTAAGCTCCATAGCAGCTCTCAGAAAACTGTGGGTGACATCACACATCAGAGTCCAACATGGTCATGCCTTGTGTTCTTTGCACACATTTATTTCCTACATTTATCAATTTTATAAATTGAGCAATTTTCAAAATAACAAGGTTATAATAAAAAAATATGAGTGATTTTGCTGTGTAAAAGGTCTGTGTAAAGGCAATTCAGAGATTTCTTTTAGAATACATTAGATACATATGTTGAAAAGTAGTTGCTGAAAATGTGAAAAGACTTATTATTAAAATGTGGAGAGGTTGTAGAGGTTCAAACTGTTTTTCACAGTTCGAGGGTGGCATGATAATGACACACTGAGGCCCCCCAGAGCATACCCCTGCACCCCTAGCAGAGAGATAAAGAATTCATCCCAGCTCAGAGTGTTTCAGAGTTAGTCATGTCATTTTCTGAACTCATCTGACACGTTTCAGTCGCTTCAAAATGGCTGCTTGACTGCTCCCACGAGTGGGTGTGGCTTCAGCATGTTCAGAGGACACGCCCCCATAGTCCTGGAGCTGAGAATTCATTTTTACCTGATTTTGACACTTAATTTCATAAACTTACTTATTCAGACTTAATTACTGGTAGTATAACACACATAATAATGTTGTGTATTGTAAAACAATGTTTAGTTGCCTCTATGATGGTACCATAGATATCTTAGAAAGAGCCATGACCTTTACTATCTTATTTTTGATGTCTTATTCTGATGACAATCACAGTGTCTTTTCAGGAGAGATTCTTGTAAATTTCTGTACACCAAGTCTTTCCTCTTCCTGGGTACCTCAATAGGAACTGAACATCAGCTCCCTCACCAAGCCCCTGTCCCTGGCAGACTATCCTCATCTCCTTGTACCAGATAATGATGGAGGGGGTAAGGATGGTCTGCCAGGGACAAGGGCAGACTGCAGCGTATCATTTGGCATAAGGTGATCAGCTACAATCTGCCATCCCTGCAGAATCTGCACCTTCATGTGAGCAGGTAAGATTGTGGCTGACACTCAAACCTTACTGCAGTCCATCTGGATCAAACTTCACGTCACAAGAACAGTTTTTTCACAACTGCAGCTAGCTAACAAAACCAGGGATCACCACCAACAATAGAACATAGATTGAAGTAAAAATAGTAAATTATAGTATATTATATATTTATTATTAGTATATTTAAGTGTGGGCACTAAAAGGTAGTGTAGCTAGTAGAGTGTAACCATTAAGTCATGGCATGATAAAAACCTGAGGCCTGATCTGCTAAAGCTTCAAACTTTGCACAAAACTGTATGAAGAATAAGAATGTAATGGTTGCAGTAAGGAGGTATCAACCTTCCCTTAAGTATCCTATCATTAAGTACACTGACAACCTCTGACTAAGTGACACATTTTTCCATATTATATCCAATGCATAACAATAACAGAACAGACCAACTGATAAACTGAACATTGAAACCAAACAGTAAATAAAAGAACTGCAGGACGTTTGTGTCAAACGATTTTTTAAAAATTTATTATGTCCTGTGTTTTATCAGGGATGAGTTTTCCTGATATTTTTAGTAACTTTTTACAGAATTCTCTGTCTGAATAATGTATTTTTTATTTTAACAATCATACTTACTTAATGTTCTTTATGATAGATTTTTCGGAAGACTAGAAAGGCGCTATATAAGTACAGTCTATTTACCATTTAAAATCAACCCCCTGGTGTGACCAGGACCCGCAGGTTAACTGAGCTCTCTGTCGGAGTTCTGGTTGAGCAGATGAGTGTGGATGGTGGATCATGGAAGGTGAGCACATCTTGGCCCTCTGTATTTCATTGTGACCAGGCTCCTGTCTGAATGATAATCATGGTAAGTCAACTTCAATCCTTCGGATTCCCACTGACAATGGAATTGAGATCTTTTTTCATTTGTACATAATGATAATGATAATGGATATATGCATACATTCATAATGAACAGTTGGATTCCAGCACTTTAGGTCTGTTAATTGATGAATGAGTGGACTATGCTGAATAAAATGTAACAGTGTTAACTTACTGACTTTTTAAATCAAATATTATGGTCTGGATTGGCACACAGTGAAGTCTATCTCAGCTGGATTAAAATGGAGGATCTGATCTTTATTTACCCGTTTCCATGGTGAATGGTGAATCAGAGCTCCAATGGTGATTGCTTTTTTTTCATTCCCCATGGGCTTCACTCAGTTTGAAGATAATTAGAGTTGATTGAAGTAACTCAGATGAGCAGAATACTCACTTCACTCACACACTGCTGTGACAGTAACAAAGCTCACTCAGGAATCTCTCTCTATTCAGCTGGGCATGGGCAGTTACTCTTAAAGTTAAACTAACCAGATTCTGCCACAATCTCATCAGCCAATCAAACTTTAAATCTGTCCTCCATCCTGCTGCTGCTGTCAGCGGTCATTACAGTGTCAAATCATTGCGACCCTCCACTAAAACATTAACCCCTAGTCAATCAGTAGCAGTACCCATGTGGAGCTCATCAGAAGTCCACTCTTCATCACATCCAGATCTTCAGTCATTCCCTTTATGACCTCACCACCACCACCATTGTCCAGGCTCCGTCAGGGGATTTATTTATTGTGCACATCAATAAATATATTTTATTTAAATGAAGTCTCTCCTGATTGAAATTGTATATTCAGCCACAAAACCACTTCTTAAAAAAAGAAAAACAATAGGAGTGACAACATCTGCATAGGCACCATGGTTCTTGGAACACTGACACTCGCTTCATTCATATCCAAATCTATAGCTCTACAGATTTATCTTGCAAATTAGACATGGCATAGAGAGGACATGTAAATAAAGCTTTATACATGCCTTCATACAGTGAGTGAGTTCTCCTGCAGGATATGATATCAATGACAGTAAGAATCCAAGTGATGATGCTAATATATTTTCATGTAACGTCATGTAATGTGGGTAATTCCTCTAATCAGAACACCTGGAATGGAAACACTAAGAGCTGGCTGACAATCTCGTCTGTGTTCAATGGATTATAATGTAACATTTAATGACACTTAACACAGAATGAGATGTACGAAGACGATGTAACACTAAGCATATCATAGCAATGTAACACTCATAGTACGGTGTACTAAGATAATGAAGACTGTGTATCAAATTGGATCACGATACTGCAACACGCAGTGAGGTGTCAGTGAGGTGTATTAAGATGATGTAACGCTCGTAGTAAGGTGTGTCAAGATTATGTAAAGCTTGCACAAAAGTGTATGTATGTACAGTACAATAAGAATGTAATGGTTGCAGTATGGAGGTATCAAGAAGATATAATGCTTAGATTAAGGTATACCAAGACCATGGGACACTTGCAGTAAGCGTATTAAGATGATGTATGCCATAGAACACTACACAGCGAGGTCAGAGAAAGGGGAAAGAAAGGCCATATCTTCCACTACGTGGCTCCTAACAGAAATTAGGTTATGTGTCATTCTTCCACTTTCCACTCATACAGCTGGGATTGTGAGTCAGCCAAGTAACTACACACACTGTGCACAAAAGAATGGCAGCAATACTTAATATTGGGTTGCAAGCTCAATTATAATTCAGTCAGTGAGCTATACTTTCTTAGTGTTCAGTGACCCATAGCACTGCAATTAAAGAAGCTGTCAGCCGAGGGTCAAATAATTAGGCCTTTGAATTCAGAGATGATATGAAGATGTTTTATTAAGCAGTCTTCAACAATGTTTCAGTAAAGTGTGAGTTCAATTTTTAGCCTTAAATCTCACCTATTCCTACCTAAAGTGCTATAAAATATCAGTATAATGCTGTTATTATTTTAACATCAACAGCCTGGGGGTCTGGGTTGAGCGGTTAGCAATCCAGAATTGCTTAATATCTGCCAAACTGACAAGATCAAGATGGTGAGACCAACTACAGACTGTAAGAAGTCCCCCCAGTAAACTAAAGGAGATGTTTGAGGGAATATCTCAGACAGCGTCGTGGTAATGTAGTCTTGTGCTCTTCATAGTGTTAAAGATTTACATTACAAACATCTCTTTCCAGAAACAGTGTACTTGTTTCACTGAACAATACACAGAACACACTGACATGAGTTCTTATTTAGGTTAGTTCTTTAGTGGAACATAGCTCCTCTATTGTCTCTGTGAGCATCACAAACTCTTCTCAATAAAGGAACACACACACACTACACAGGATGATATTTCTATGTGTACATCAGTGATACACAAAGGTTTGTGTGCTCTACATGTTTGTTACTAATTCCACTGGAGTAGCCTCTTACATCCCGTGCTGCAGTCTCTTGACTAAAGTCTGCCATTACATGTGAGCTGGCTAGCTGACTCTTCAGCTCTGTAAATGCTGTTTCCTGCTTCATTTTCCACATCCATTTGCAGCACTGCCTCATGATTTTCCTCAATCATTTTGATGTGGAGGCCACATTGGGGATAAATCTGTCAATGTCGTTTAGTAGCCCCAAGAGGCTTCAGCAACATTTCTAGGATGGCCTGTGTTTTCTACTACTATCTACATCATTCTCAAAGTTCCTAAACATAAGTTCACTATGAAAGAGAAATATATGTCCACTGCTCACCTAGAAGGTGGCACCTGTTCTGGTCCACAGTCATCTCACATCTAGACAACTGCATCGCACTCCTGTGCGCTTCACTGGGGTGGCCCATCCATGACTGCAGATATTCCTGTCCAAGATGGATAACCAGTGTAATATATTCTGGAGAACCCTGTTAACGGGATCCTGGTGAGCCCTTATCTTGGTTCTGAGAAACCTAAATACTGTATGTGTGCAAAACCTCAAATGATGATCGAAGGATCAAATGATGTAGTAACTAGTCAGAAAAACGAAATCTGACTAAAATACAAGAGAGAATACACTTCTTTCTCTAATTTTGCCATTACTGTTGATGAGACGAAGAAACCAAAGCCAGCAGGCAGGGTTTAAATGCAGGAGTGTCAAGACAACTCTAATCCTCAAAGCTGAAATGACTTCAGAAATAAATGACTAAGAGTGGGGGGTGGAAGAGTTAAAGACTCATCTGCACAGACAGCACACTGATCAGAGCGTTCTACACAGATATAAATATCAAAGTTACTCATCATGTCAAGGTTTATTTCTTTATTATTATTATCACACATCAGCTGTATTTTGTCTTTACTGCTAATTAGAACATTTTAGCATGCTACCATGATGGACTAAGATGATGAATATGGTAACAATAACTAACTACTAACTATACCTGATAAATATTAATGTTTAAACCAAAGGCTCTGACGTGAAGCCAACACAGTGCCAAAAACTGCAGTTCTTCAAAAGGCCACTTGAGGCTGGCTCCAGAAGTGAGTCCCAATGTTAAAATGTCCATCCATGCTCCACGTCTTCACCCATTTTTAGCGTAGCTGGGAGGCAGTACGGGCAGGACTGGCAAGAAGTCACTATACTGAGCTTCATAACAGCTCTCGCCTGTGGGCGGGGTCACAGAGACTACGTCCATGTTTTATTCAGTCTATGGACTTCATTGTGAGACTTGCATGCTAATTAGCATTTAGCTCATACTACACCTACAACACCTCACAAAGTTAATCAACCACTGCAAGTGATTGATGGCTGAAGTCAGATTAAACCATCACCAATCACTGAGCCTATCTCACGAAACTTTGAGGCGATTCACTTAGAGTTCAACAGAAAATAAACTGGGCTCAACCCCCTCAGTGGGTCTTAGTCTTAGTCTTAGTCTTTGTTAGTCTTGCTGAAAAATGAATATGAAGGTGCAGACAACAAACAGGAATAAAAGTGATGTACTAACTCACTAACTGTTGCTAGGTGTGTTGGTTGTGGCCTGTGCTGTAGTTTCCTCAGTCCATCACTATCTTTCTTCAGTCATACCCATATTTGGCCACCTGGGTACTGCAGACTGAAAGGCTCCTCTCTATTGGTCTCACTGTATTGAATGAGTAACATGGTGAATAAGACTTGGTAAATAAGTCACTGACCAAAAATTGATGACCAATCTTATAACTGGGACAAAAATACTAAGATAGATGTGCAGCTTCAGCTTCTTCATGAGAGTTTGCTGCTTTGTATATTGCTTTATATATATTATGAATGAATCTTTGGGCGGTTATGTGCTCATCATATGTCAGTGGTTTTTGACAATGCATGGCTTGATGATGAGTTCATGAATGGGATAAATCATTAATAATTCAAAATCAAATTTGAAGTGGAATTTATTAAGTTCTTAAATTGATCAAAACTTATCTATCTATCTATCTATCTATCTATCTATCTATCTATCTATATCTACACAGATATTGTGGCCTCTGTAAACTCTGCTCTGGGCTGTTCTGCCTCTCTACTCATGACAAAATCAGAACCATCCATGCAATCTGTGTAACACTGCATCAGTGCAGCGCTCAGGGCCTGCCTTGTCAGAAACCAAACGAACTTGGGTCGCAGAGAAATGCATCAAGTCCGAACAAACGTCGCATTGACGCGCTGAGCTAGCAAACACTGCGTACTCTCTCCTGACTGCTGCTGCTGCTGCTGCTGCCTCCAGCCTCAGTCCTGATGAGGATGATGTCAGCGTTCCAGGATGGGAACACATTAGTCCAACATCAGCCAGCAGGGAAATGACTGCACAGGCAGTAATGAGCAAATAACCCCGTGCACCCCATCTGTGCTCAGAACACGCACGCTTTGCAGCCTGATGAAGGTTCAAATGTAATTTAATGTGTGCACAGGAGGATGAGATACACGGCGTGAACACGCTCAATCTGTGTGACCGTCGCAGTGATGTCAAATCAAACAGAATGAAGAGTTCAAATGCAGAATGTGATCCGAGTCTTCCTGCAGCTACAGCCGTGCACAGAGCACGACGACACGTTTAGTGCAAATCAAAAGCTCCATGTCTTACCGCATCAGTCCGGATTCCCAGCCCGTGCTTATCCATTTTTGTCAGGGATGATCCGAGGCAGTGCGATGGTGGTTTCCCAATGACGACATCGGACATGTGCAAAGGTAAAGCTGCAATATCCGCCTTATTGGTCACACTCCCCGGATTTTTTTCTCTCCTCCTCCCAAACGTTACATCGTTGGTGGATTGCTGCGCTGCGCCACCCCGCTGCACCATCCACTACTGTATGTGGCCGCAACCACAACCGCTCTCCACACACACACACACACACACACACACACACACACACACACACACACGTTCTTCCTCCCACCCTCCCTCTCTCCCTCTCTCTCTCTCTCTCTGCCTCCATCATCGTGCCTGCAGCACTGACAGAAGCCTCCGTCCTCCATCTGTTTGTCTGTGACGACCATATTTTCATAAAGCAAATCTGCTGTGCACATTCATGCTGCCATCAGGGGGACTCTGTCAGCTGTGGTGACCCCCCCTTCCATGAGCATGTTGCAGAGCTGCACTCGTCAATGCGTCAATCAAGTAGAAAATTAATCAGCAATAGTTCTGATAACAAGAAAACAATCATTTTTATGCAACGCCAGCGTGAACATCTGCTCCGGGGTTCACCGTTTACAGACCAAACACTTAATTGATTAATTGATAAAATAATCATCAGCAAATGGAAACATTCTAATCTGAACACAGTTTTCAACACAGTGATCCAAAGTGCAGCTCAACACTCAACTGTGGCTTTATCACAGTGCTCGTGGACAGTTCAGAGGGGGACCATGCGTACAAGGCCAGGCCAGGCCATCTTCCTCTGTACTGAGGCAGACATGACATCATGCATCACACACACAGGCTGTAGCTCTTCTATAGATAGACAGTTCAGAGGTGGATCAAGTATTCAGGTCCTTCTCTTCATGAAAAATACCACATTGTGAAATACGATGCAAATCAAAGTTTGGTTTTAAGATAGGGAACACTTAAAGTGTATATGAAAACAGTGTATCTGTGTATTCAGTCGTGTTGTTGATTGTTATAAAAATTAGGATTATATTGTGCTGCAGATGTTTTAACTCATATAGATAGTGTGTGTGTCCTGTCTTTTGTATGTCTCGCATTCTTCCCTTAGGGGCCTCTGATTTACTGAGGCTGGCAGGGAGGGACAATTATAAATTAGTTGTACAAGGACAGGAGAGACAGGTTAGGGGAGTACCATGTGAACTAAAATATAGTGCTAGGTGTCAGAGACAGCCCATTTTTGAACACTGTATAAGAACCAACTGTTACAGCTCCTCAGGGAGCCTTTTCTCTGTGACCCCTTTGTGTGTTGCACTGTTAAACACTCCTTCTTATACAAGAATAATAAATTCAACTTAAAATTTAATACTTTGAATCCAGTCTTCCTTATTCAAGGGTTATTCTTTAAAAATTCTCATAACATTAATCAATTCAGGTCCAAATCTCGACAGTTTAGTTCAAAATATTTAAATCCCACATATTGTGTTAGACATATGCAGGAACCTGCCTCTGCTGGTTAAAACTTGGTTATTGCAATTGAATTTTGCTATTGGCTGATCTGGAGGCAGGTGACATTTATGTATTTTTATTGTCTTCACACATAAAGATTTTATACAAAATATAGGTATTGTAGCCTATTGGTATGAGCTTTTAAGTGGATCAGAAAGAAAATCGGTGTAATTACACATCACTAATATTTAAGTTGAACCCAGCTAGAGACTACTAAACCTATTAAGATTTTACAGTAAAAACCTAATTTCAAAAATGTATCCTTAAGATAAAGTTGAATCACAATGATGAAGGGCCTACATGACCCAGAATGCCGCACACACACACGTTCCTTATGTAGCAGCGTACACATGCGCACCAACGGCAGGTCTCAACCGTCATCAGTCACCAGTTGGCGCTCAAAGTCAAAGATAGAGCTCTCCATGGAGGAGGAGAGAGGACAGAGGAAGAGGCCCAAGGATTCAGAGGTAAGTTCATTTTATTATTTAACTGAGCTGGAAAGTTTATTTATTTATTTATTTTATTTCTGGTATTATATATTCTATGCAGCCTTTTTGTCAAACTGAATAAACCAAGTTACTAAATTGCATTAGCTAGTTATCTTGGTGTTATCTTGGGGTTTAAAGTCGATCCACCAGGATGAGTTGGGCAGAATGTGAGACCGACCCAGGCACTAAAGACGTACTTTGAGAGTGTCTTTAATTCTCCTTGGCCAAGCGTCAATAAATAATACAGCATAAGACATCAGAGGCTCCTGAACACTTTCTTTCCTCCTGACCTCACCATTGACCTTGACTTCAGCAAATTCTCCACAACAATGACCAAAGATATGCTTTTGAGACGAGCTCTTGTGCCTTGTAAAGTTACGTTTTATTGACAGGTTTTGTGTTGCTGGATGAAAATGATTTTGCTAATGTTAACTGTTAGGTAGCTAACGTTAGCTAAAAGTTGCTGACATCATTGCCTGGCTGGTTAACATAGACGCCTGAAGTTCCAAATGTGTACCTCTCTGTCTGAAAGGCCTTCTGACTGTCGGTTTTCTTAACGGTAAATGCTGGCTAACAGGAGTTGGTTTGAAAACCTCAAAATATTATTATCAATGATCCAGTGTCATCAATGCAGAGAAAACGCCTCTCTATATCATCATCTTTAAGATGCGCCTTTATTTTGAAACTCCTGCTGGTCTGTGTGGTCCTAGTGTCAGGCAGGTAATGACAAGGAGTCAAGAAGAAGACGATTAGGATATTTCGTTACTCCCCTGTCAGGAATAAATCAGCAGCATGGAAATATTTTGGATTTCTGAGAAAATACTGGTCAACAGACAGAGTACATGTCCTATGCAGGCTAAACAATGCTGTTAAGAGAGCAAATACCGCCATCTCATCGCCATCTACCTTGTTGCTCTTGCGACAGTAATACTAAAACGTTCATGCAGCCGCGAGTCAGAAAACTGAAATAACACATGTCGTCTGTTGCTGCTGTGAGGAGGAAAAGGCTCATTTATGCAATGAGCTGAAGCTAATGTTGACAAGCAAACAATAGTTGTTTTTTCACAGTCAGGCTAATTTTGAGCAAGGTGTGCATTTAAAGCAAACTGAACTGAATGGCATTTAACTGCTTACAATTATTTGAAATGATTCATGTGTTTTATTTTCTTATATGACCAATAGCTGAAAAGAAGGGGGTGGCACCTTCCCCTCTAACTTATTGTGTTGGGCATATGATATTGCAGACCTCAAATGAAATCCAATCAAATTGTGGCAGACTTTGAAATGTTGGTCAATATTATGGCTGCAACAATTAATCGATAAAATTCAATTATTATTACATAAAGAGTTGGCAATGAATTTCATTATCAATTTGTTGTTTCGCGCGACTATTACGCCACTCAATAAGTTGCGGAGATGTTTGAGTATTAAAAAAAAGTTGAGTTGAGCGCGGTGCGGAGCGGAGGTATTGGAAAGACCATAGGAGAGACCCGTAACGTTGTTTGAACAAAGGGAGAGAGAGAGAGCGCGTGTGTGTGTGTGTGTGTGTGTGTGTGTGTGTGTGTAGTGTAAAGAACAAGTTCGGTCGTTCAAACAAATACTGTTAAGATTTCTGATTTGTATTTGTCTTTATTTTTTATAAATGATTTATTGTTCTGCAGCTCAGGTCATTATAACTCTCTGAGGACGGATTGGGCGGATTTGGCCAAAAGTTTAACATATCTGTGGATGTATTATAATAGAAATATGTGGTTTGTTTCACCGTTTTCCTGAGATTCTGCTCAAGATGTGTGGTTTGTGTCTGTCCAACACCTCATGTTGTTCTTTGCCTATGTTCTATGTAAAAGACCAAACTGAAAAAATGTTCGTCAGACTGAAAGCACAGTCAACGAATGGACAAACGTTACTAGGAAGCCTACCTATGACGTATTCTAGCCATTCAAAGGACTCTGGGGGTCTTGTGGGGGAGGGACAACAGAGAAAGAGAGAGAGATGTGTCTGTAGAACAGAGTGAAGGGAGCACACAGAGCAGAGTGACAGAATAACTTCATAAATACTATTTCTATTGAATGACAGGTTCCCCTCAACTTTCCGGAGGGTCTTTGCTTTGCTAAGTGGCATGTCTGAGGAAAATGAGGCAAAAACTCATGGGACCTTTTTTATTGAAAGGGCATATTTTATTGTTCTTCACATACTTGGTTGAAAAACTGTTGAAAAAAAGTTCTAATAGAAGAAAAATGGCAAACAAAATCTATTTAAATTAAGACCTGAAAAATATAAAACCAGTTTAACCTTGGTTGTGACAACAATTTACTATAGAAAACAGCACAGTTGCTCTCTATATTCTGCATTAATTTGGACTGAGTTGAGTGTAGTTAATTGAAATGGCCAAGCGTCATCAGAAATTCATTTGTAGTATTTGTCAACAACAGGTTTCTTATGTTGACTTACAGGGTGGGGTTCATGGACATCTACTTCATTTCATTTGAAAGGACAATAAAATACTATTTTTGTTTGTTATCGTGCCTGCTGTAATTGGTAAGGATGCAACCTCTATTGAGAGAGTGAGACAGTTGAGAATGTACTGAGGAAATACCTTCTTCTGACTTACACTTCAGGCGTAAGTATACAAAACCATACCACTTGGAACATTTTAACTGTATTTCATAGAGTTACATTAGTTTTTATAATGTAACTCTATGAAATACAGTTAAAATGCTTTAGTTTTTAGTTTTTACTGGTTTTATTTTGTTTTGTGTCTACGAGTCATTTATTCTCTTAAACTAACTTTACTTTTTTACTAACTTTACTAAGCTCTACTAAGCTGACATTAACCTTTGTACCCTAATATGTATTTACTGACAAGTACCACATTGGACAAAAGTGTCCAACGTGTCTGATGCATAATTGAGAATTTATTTCCTTTTTTTTTATTGTTGCATCTTGATGCATCTTCTAATCCACTTCTCCTCTATTGATCCAAACCACTGTTTTAATTTCAGACTTTTAACTCCTTCAATGCCCCTGGTAAAAAAAAAAAAAAAAAAAAAGGTTAAAAAAAAGCATATGAAAAGGGGGTTATTTCTAATATACTGAATGCAAATTGGATTTGGTTTGTGGGGATTATAACAGTCTTGATTATGTCATTGATGAGTAGATTGATTTCCAGGGTTTTTAGTTTTTTTGTAGTGTCAGAGTAAAGAAATGGCTCCCATAGACTTCCAAAAAAAAATGAATTGAAGTCTATGAGGCATAAAATGCGCATATGACACAGACTAGTACACACACACACATACACACCTGTGCCTTTGAATTAAGACTTTGTTTACATATTGGTCCAGCAAATTAGCATGTTTAATAATACCTCAGGAACTAAATTCTGACAAATCGGAGGTGTGGGAACTCTTTCTTTGTTCATACAGGGGAAGAGGAGGAGGAGCAGGAGGAGGAAGATGAGCAGCAGCAGCCCGACCAAGCTCAATGGACAGGAAGAAATGGGACATAGTCGCGCTGAAGATATCCCGTCCGGTGAGTCCCACACCGACCGGGTCGACTTGTTGTGCGAGCGCAATACCCCGGCCAAAAGCAGCAGGCCGAGGTATGCTGGTATCTCTCAGAGTTGGAAGGTGTCATACAGGATTGGGTTTAGAATTCAAAAATATGTGAAAAATTATGAACCGTTACCAATTTTCAAGGCTCTTGCTAAAACCACTATGAAATAGTCACAAAATGAAAATCAGAATTGGACAAAAGTGTCCATGTCAGACACAAAAGTTAAAGACATTTCATTGTCTCTTACAGAGGTTGACTTTCGTGTGGTGCTAATCTTGCTGCCCCTCATCTTTAAAGGGAAAGTGGACCACTTCATTACAGTAGGACAGGTAATATAGCCCATTTTTAAAAAAGCAGGTTTACTGCTTTTCAAATTGCTACACTTTCATATTTTTTGGATAAATGATGGTGAAAGTTTAGAGCCTTGATAAAGAAGCTGAATCTGTTTAATTTATCTGTGTGGATCTGTGCCAAGGAACAGGAGTTAAAGAAGGGCTAATTCCAGTCTTCTGTGCCTACTTTGTTTTCAACCTGGCTTACCCACCCTACATGAAGAAGTCGCTGACCTTTCTCCAATGCACTATACTGAACATTACTGAGGTGGATGACAAGGCCCCTCCAGTCACTGTCACCCGAACAATCAATCTACTCTTCTAAATATGCCCCAACCATATAGATGTCCCAAGTGAACAAAAACCACCTTCACCTTAATGAAACTGATTCAACATGTTGGTCTTATCCATGCACACAAATCCAACTTTAATATCAGTTGTGGACTAAATGACTGTAAAACATCTTTTACATTGTAGGAGTCCTACAGGCGTCATGTGTACCGTAAGCACAGGGAACATGTGCTACCTGAGAGCAACAGCAATGATGCTGAAGTGATGGAGACAATGATTTGCAGCCTCAGGCAGATGTACCACATACTATGGATGCACTATTTAGAAACTTTAAAGAAACTGGAGTGGGGTGTAATCAAACCAGGACAAGAAATGGACTTTCAGTCCCTCAACTTGTATCATATTGAAGTTGTATGTCACCCTGAGAAATGTTTGAAGCTAGAGGGGTTTATAAATGTGATCTAATCTTTAAAAAAAGTTAAATGGATTGTTTTGGGTTGCAAATTGTTGCATTAACAAATGATAAATGTTATTGTTATATTGTTTTAAATGCAATAGAAATATGAAATTGTATGAAATTGTAGTGGTGTTTCTGTGTATTTGAACAATTGTAACGACATACTTTAATGAAATGTTAGATTTTTTTTAAAAAAAGTGTGATTATTTAATATGTTAAGACTTTTTTTTCAGATTAATAAACAGGATAAATTATTTTTGACCATTTTGTGTTGTTTTGAGTACAAATTTGCCATCAGGTGTACCTTTGAGGGTACTGCCCTAGTGACAAGCCGTTGGACTCTTAAAGGTACAAATTTAACACATTATTTCTGAGAGTGCATGGAAGTAGTTTTTAATGACACCCACAGTTTTCTGAAGATCTGTTGTGAAACTCACTGTGGTGGCTCTGGTCATCTCTATCTTGACTGTCATGTTCTCCAACGCCTCCAGTCTAATCTAAAAATGAGCAAAGAGGTGGATCCTGGGTGGAGCTGAGTCAGGCTGAATAAAGCCAGGTTGCTCAAACAAGCCACTCGTGATGGCACTCTCCTGTCAGTCAAAGCATCCACGCTCTTAATCCTGCATAACTTTAAGCCTTAATATAATGTGAACAGGTGAGTTGTATATAAATTCACCCTCAGTACAGTTGTCATGAACGAGGAAATTAGCTACAGAGACCAAAACTGTTTTTTGTACCAGGCTGTAAACATGTTTATTTCTGCTGTGAAGTTGGACATTTGAACATGGGGACTTATGGAGACTGACTCATGAAGTGACTCAAGTGGACATTTGGGGAACTGCGGTTTTTGGCATTTCTGTGTTGGCTTCACCTCACAGCCACAGAGATTGTTGCTTGGTCACACTATGTAGCCATGAGGCCAAAATGAGTCAGTGTGTTTAGTCACATTTCACCACTGTCAAGTTTTATGTAACACAATACCTAGACGACTTCAGTATGGGTGTAGCTTGTGTAAACAAAGCTACCCCCCACCCCCCCTCCCCACCTCTCTCTCTCTCCCTCTCTTTCTCTCTCTCTCCTGTCAATAATCCCACACTACGCTGTTACTCCTCAGCGTCAGGCTCTTAATGGTCAGGTTGGGTTACACACACCTGCAAGTGATACAGGCTCATAAATATCTTGCTCTTCATGAATTATTACAAAGCTTTGCAAGTTGTAGTGAGCATGTGCATCCATCCAGGCTGCCGGCGGGTGTAGCAGTCAGTGTGGATGGAGCAACAGAGCCAGGATGGACATCTCTGTTCTGCCCAACAACAACCACCCGGAGAAGTTCCTGCAGCTGGACGTTGGGATGCTGCCGGCCACACATGGCATGTTTCAGGTCGGGGCGGTTATGTCCAGTCAGAGACACTGGCAGAACAGGGTCTACTCCCAGGTATGGACTGTGTCACAGCCACTCTTCCTGTATGTTCATCTGTGTGTGCCTATCTCCCCTTTGACGTTGGTCACATTTGGTTCCTTAAATGTTATTCCACTTCACAGATGTGCCCAAATATATTATTCATGATGTGTATTTAGTCTGCATGAATGATCTTCTAGCAGAGATCATCATCACAATCTGCAGTTGTGTGAATATAGTGGCTTGAAACAGGAGAACAGGATGGTGCATTATGTGATTACCAGTGTCTGAAGCTGCTAGTTCTGGGTTTGTCAAAGAAGAAGAAGGTTTGCTTTCTTCATCTCTCAAGTTTTTCACATACAGGCCTGAAATTTACACATATACATGCACCAGTCCACCGTCCATACTGTGATCCATTCTGGATTGAACCGGACACCCTCCGGTTCCTCGTGTGTTCATGAAAAATTCTTCCTCGCAGCAACCTCATCAGAACCCTGAATGAATCCTTAATATGATGAGATCAAATGATGATACCTGCTGACAGCACCACTAGAGCAGAATAAGGAGCTTTAGAGAATAGAAATGATTTGTGGAGTAAGGTTAAGGCTACCAGAGTGAAATATCACATCTTTTTATTTTCAACAGAAGTGCTTTTTTTGTCTGATGGTGTCTATTATTAGTCACAATATTATACTAATATTAATGTGTGATACACTGAAATAGTTCAAAGTAATGTGAGAGGAGATGAGAGGAGAGGAGAGGAGAGGAGAGGAGAGGAGTATTTTGATCCAGTGTGCAAGATGTAAGGGGCTCTATTTACAGAATATGACAGAATCAGAATACAATCTTTGTAAATCTGTTTCGATGAGTGTGTATAATCACCAGAATGAGCCTTTGGCTGCCTTGCATCTGCAGCTCTTTGTGTTGGAGGCCTGGAGGTGGAAGGTGAGAATTCAAATCTCTGACCTGTTTTCTCTCCACAGAGGGAGGAAAGGGTCATCACTGAAAGCTGGTCTCCTCCATCCCCACAGCGCTCTCCTGTGGTGTTTGTGGACAGATACCTTGAGAAGCACATCACTCCAGTCACTCTCAAGTCTAACATTAAAAGGAACCCTCTGTACATGGCCATAAGATCAGTGGAAGCAGAGGACGACAAGAAGCCCAAGCCTTGCTGGACTGTCAGGGAGTACGACACACAAACAATCCATGGCAACCTGGAAGATTATTTAAAGGTCATTTATGGAGAGTGACACAGACTGTGGATGATTGACAGCATGACTGGTTGTTGCAAAAACAGAGGCAGACAGCTGGATAGATGAAGGGACACACTGTTCTGATTTCATAATGTTAGCAGTGCCAACAGATCCTTAAATCTGCAACCACTCACTATGTGACGAATATTTTAAAACTCTGAGATAAATAAATATAAAGCTGGAGGAGGAAAAAGAACAAAATCCTTGGCATTTTACTTCCATGTTACTGTTACTTCATCTACCATGCTGGAGGATCAGCAATGGCTGACGTCCAAAAAAAAAACGAAACAAAAGAGTGAGCACTGAGTCAAGGTTTAAGACTGATCTATCAGCTGACCCACAGTGGTTCATTGCATGTCACATAAACTGATGATTTGTAGATTTTTTCAAGGACATTAATTCATCTCTATCTCTCTGCTCAGGGTGGCCTCAATGTGTCATCGAGCCACCCTTTAAGGGCCACCCACAAAATCCTGAGACTGAAAACTGGTGAAAAACAGTTTGAACCTCTAACTCCACATTTCAGTGATGTGTCATATATATCAAGTCTTTTCACATGTTTTCAGCAACTATTTTGCAACACATTTCATGTATTTTGAAAGAAATCAGACTTTAATGACTTGTGCACAACACACACAGAAAACCAGGTAGTGTTCTAAGAGAAGAGTAGTTAGTTGGTGTCAGGTGACCTATAAAAGTATAATTCATTTGTCATGTGTGGTCAGTGACAGGTTTGTGGGTGGGGGTTCATCAGGGGCCCTCCAACAAGTTAATGCAGCCCTGTTTGCTGTGATTGTCTGAAACTCCCACACCAACTGATTCCACTCTGTACGACTTTACCAGCCAGGTCATCCTTCACCGAGAAAAGTTGTTTATTAACATTATTAAATGACTACACTATTCTACTATATTATCAGAGCTATTATTTACTATGAATAAATTAATAAATCAAAGCATTGCCCTTCTACAGAGCCCATGCAAATGTGACCTCATTGATCAGCTGATTCATTTTTTTTTTGATCAACTTAAAATGTTTTATTTATGTACTTGCACAATAAAGTATTACAATTATATATTTAAAAAAATATATAATATGATACATTATGACTCAACATAATATACATAGATATGTTTAGCTATATATACTGAGATATATATGAATTTAAACAAATTGCACATAAGTTAAATTCATGACAATAAAAAAAATCCAAACAAAATAAAGAAGAAGAAGAAAATGAATAAAATGTCATATAAATCCAATCCTTGATCTGCATACACACAAGCAACAAGGGAAACATGTGACACGTGGACTTCACTATATGGAAATTATTGGTGCTACAGCAAGTTTACTTATGGCCATATAACCTGATCAGACAGCTTTACCAAATATGACACACAGAAAGTCATTTTGCATCCTTCAACTGTGCTGTTCAAGAAATTCAGCAATTCAAGTGTAACAACAGCAGTGACCACAGAGCTTACTCATACATGATGATGATGATGATGATGATGATGATGATGATGTATTTTCATTTTCCTTGCAGGAGGAGGAGAAGTCTCCTAAAGAGCTGGACTTTTGGCTCGAGGATCTCTACACACCAGGATTCGACTCTTTACTGAAGAAGACAGAAGCTGAACTCAAAAGAAAAAGACTTTGTAAAATCCTTTCTTCAGTCCTTTTGTCTATTTGTGCCATTCTAATTGTTATCGTGGTACCTGTCATGGTTCTAAAGAAGAAGAACTGACTGATGAGGACTCTGCTATTGTACAGTAAAACCTTTAGGACCTCTTCTTAAGTAGTGGTCATATTTATAGTTCTGCTCTTATTTTTTTATTAGAATGAGAAGTAGAAAACTGTCTGGAGCCTGGAGCAGTCATGGTGGATGTGTTTTGGCTCCACAGCTGGAACACACTCTCCATGGACCATGAAATCCACAGCAAAGTTTATGGTAACCTACCAAGTAGTTGCTAAAATGTGTGGAAACACAGACAGATGATCAGCAGAGACAAAAGGTTGCAGTTGATCTTTTAGACCTTAAAAAGGACATCTTATGAAAAAATCACTTTTCCAGCTCTTCTACGCTAATATTTTTTTAATTTGGGGTGTGTTCAAGCCCCCCGAGTGTTAAAAACCACAAACACCTCCATTTTGCATGAGCTGCTGCACCACACTCTCTCGTGGCTTGTCTTTAAAACATGCTGTTCAGATTCAAAGCCCCTTGTGACATCACTAACAGGCTCATGAACATATTCCAGAACCAGAACCACGTTTCGCTCTGACGTCAAACATCATTGACACAATGACCATGCAAGGTGCAGCTCTCACACTGATTCTAAGCTCACCTACACACACACATCTACACACCAACGTCTGAGGTTCAGTACCTTGCTAAAGGACCATTTGACTGGACTGGGGCAGCCGGGAGTCCATCAGTAACCCTTCGATTACTAGATAACCCTGAGCCACAGCAGTGGTTTCAAACTTTTAACCAATGTGGACAGTTAAAGCCTGGAAAACAGATTTGATGTCCTGAGATGAGATTTTTAACATGTGACCTCAAACCTGATTTTCATCATTAGATCAATGATCTTTTAAAAAAAAAAAAAATCATTTTTAATGTTTGTACTTTCAATTCCAAAGTGAACAGATAAAGATTCAGCAGATGGTTTATTTAAATTATTTTAATTTTGATTGATTATTGATGTGCACATGAAATTAATAACTTGAAGCAATAAACCGCTTAAACATATCGTACCCCGCCTTAGTTTTCTCTTCCTGAATAACCCAGAGCATAAAAGCAGGCGTCAGATGTAAGTGATTTCATTTGATTTATTTATTGCAATAAAGATGTACAAAGTATTGGTAATCATAAATGTTAAAATGTTAGAAAAAGCATATCTGTGACTGTTAACAGTACAGTGTATCAAAACATTACTGCTTTAACCAGCTGGGTCGATTCCATCCACGTTTGTGTGAAAGCAGGAGAAAACAGGTTTGATCTGCTTCTGCTGTCATGTCTTTTCTTCAAAAGGCATCGAAAAGATTGAAATACACAGACTCAAGAAGAGAAACAAAAGACAGAATTTGCTAAAATCAAAAGGCAACAAAAGAGAAAAAAGAAATCAACGTGCAAATTAACTTACAACCAAAACCAGATATTAAAGACAAAAGAGGAGAAACTTCTACACTAAAATAAATATCTTTCTCCATGAAATTCGACATAATTATTCCTCTCCCTTAATTTATGTCATTAGACTAAGTTTATTTACAGGTTAGTTAATGTTTGCAGTGTGGACGAGGTCGGCCGCCAGGAGACAGAAAGACTAGTTTGATTTTGGTTCATGGTCATCCATCATCACGGCTCGACACACGGCGGATGGGGACTGGAGAGAAAGAGGGAGGCTTTGGCAAAAAAAGAAAAGAAAATAATAATACACACAATAATCAGGAGATGTCAGATGATGACATGGGTGACATTTGGTTTCTTCAGTAGAACACAGTAGTTTTGTCAGACAGTTTTTAAAATCTATCAGACATAAATGAAGAAAACAACACACAAACACTATTATTTGGTTGTAAAATGTTGACAGGAGGTCTTTGTTCCACTTCATGTGATGTATCAAAGACAAAGATCCCCCTGGACTGATACATTTATATATGTGTGTATATATAGGCATATATATATTCTTTATTATACAAATATAGAGTAACCCGTGTTCTTGTTTGTAATGTTGTTGCTCTGTGACACTAAAGGAGAGCGAGTGCTTCACAGCAGAACAATGAACAGAGGTTAAAGACAGTCCTTGATTGTGTTATAGTGCACAACAGCGCCCCCAAATGTCAGAATCTCTGTTGAGCTCACAGGCGGCATGTCTAAAATGCAGACTACAAACAAAAAGTGTGCTATATATGAATGGTTATATATTCTATTGGCAGTAACTTTAGGAGAAGTCAGTGTAGTTTTTATTCTTTGGAATGCCACTGGTGATTCAAGTGGCACTTTCATTCAGTCTGGTGACCAGATGTCGAGATCTCTTGGATTGTTAGTGATTAGTGCATCTACAGATCTACTTGATTACTCAAAACCAGGGTCAAAATTAAATTTGGTCTAACTGGACTGGTCTGGACTGGTCTGTTTGTTATCATCACAATGGTTTTGAGGGGACTGTCAGGAGTCTGTCTGGCTCCATGACATTCTGGATCGGGGCTCTTCTTTTGAAAAGTTGTGCCGTGGTTTTTGGGGGTGCTACTGTGTGCTATACCGTAACCAGGGAGAGTCTCTGACTGTGCCTTAAGAGTTTCAGGTTTACAGTTCCTCACCTAGAACATGCTTTTCACATACTTGGAAAGTACTCTGGGTATATTTAATACACTGTGACCATGAGAGTGTATATAGTTAAAGTGTATGCACTGAATGCGTATATACATTCATAAGAACAGCACTGAGTGATGAGTGGTGGGATACAGCTGTATGAACGCTAACAGCACTATGAAGCTGACACACAGTACACCGCACTGTGCTAACTGCAGTCTATGCAGGAAACTATTTATATGCATGAGAAGAGAAAACCAAAGCAGACTACATATGCTAACTCCTAGCGGTAGTGTTCATTATTATACAGTACATTCAACCTAACCTAAGGATGGTGTCACATTCCTCTTTTGAAATTGCATACAGTAAAGAACATGAAGGACATGATAGTCAAAATGCTCGACCTGCCTTTTTCTGGAGGAAACGCAGAAGAAGAATGAGAACATTACAAAGAAAGAGAACCCTGTTTTATTCCATTGGATTTGTGGCAGTTTTGAATAAGAACCAAGTTAATAGACTGTTCTTTTGGATTATGTTGCAGTTTAGGTCCAGGTTCATTTCCTGTGAACTGCTCGTGTTAGAAAACAGTGGAAGTTTTCAGTTTGAATAAACTGCACAGCGAGTGAAACATTAACATGACCTCTTCTGTGGTCAGTGTGATTACACTCAACATGTCTTATGTTATCCATGCAAATCTGACAGCTGAATTTTTGTTCAATAGGCCGTGTTTATTTGCTTTTAATGACTGTACACTGGCAGTACCTTCCAGCTCATTCATGTATTTTTTTTAGTAACAGTAAGTCAACACAGCACTGCCACAAATTCACTTTGCATTCAGACTGAACACAGCTTTAGAAGAAATGGAACCTAACACTCCAAACAGTAGCAGTTGTCGCTCAGTTACAGCAGAAACCAGTTTCAATTGAAGACATCAGAGCTCTGTGGTTATCTGAAAAGAATCAGGTCAAGTTGACATTCTTTGACCACTATAGAACAGAATACATCAGACCTGTTAGAAAGTGTGAACTGGTCTACACATGGTACCCTTAAAAAGACTACAAGCAAGTCTTTGTGTACGAAACAATCAGCGTAGAGAAAAGGAACATGCCTAAAGTGCTCCTGAAATGAACTGAGGCGAGGAGATCCTTTCACACGAAGGAGCCATGGACTTTTATTACAAGCACTTACGCAACACAAGCTCATATGCATAGAGGTATATCTTCACTCAGCCTTGACACATTCTAATGTCACACTCCTCCTGCCAGTCTTCACTCTCTCTCTGCCCTTTCTAGACTTAGTGGGAATGGGAGAGCGTCATACGCTGGACAAACGAGCAGGACTGTGGCGCTAACGCTGGCAAAGTGGAATATGTTCCGATCTGTTGATTGATCACTTCACCGGCAACACGTACGGGTCTACAGCGAGGAATGTGAGACTAAAGCAGGTGGACTATGGGAAGGAATTTTGAGATGCATATACAGTACAGAAAACCTTTGTGCTGAAACGCTTCTCTAACGTATTATTCACGTATTAGTGAACTAATGAATCGCTATCTACATTTACCCACAAACCGTCCAGCCAGTATGGCTTATAAGAGAAAAGGAACTCTTTGACAATCGTTAGTTCTAGCATTAAGGCAAGGTTTGAACTGATTTTCAGGGGAAGAACTGCACACGTGGACACAAACAGTTGTTGAAAGAAATACTTAATCTAGTGGATCAGCAGCTACATGGGAGAGATAGTCTTTCCATCTGAACAAGGCTATTGAAAAACTACGTTCACATCTTTTTCTGACATACAGCGAGATCTTAAATTTAAGACCCATATAAACATTTTTTAGGCAACGTGCCTAAAAGAGAAATTGTGTCTTGTGTTTAGTAGCTGAGGCCATCTTAAATATTCAACAGCTTTAAAAAGGAAGACTCAAAAGTGAATACAAAAGAAAAGAACCCAAAATAAAATACGTTGATTAGGGTAAAAGAGAGAAATGACAGAAAAGGCTTCATGCAATCAAGTGGAGACCCTTCATTAAATTCATGCAATCCACTCGCAGAAATGCAACGCTCCAACTAAGAAAGAATCACATTTAAAACTCAATAAAACTAACTATCATCCAATATAATAGGTAATATTGTCAATCTGGATAGAGATTATAATTATTTCATCTGATTCAGCTGGAAGGCACATCCATAAGGCTTTAGACGGTGTTGCAAAGCTTTCTGCATGGTTCTCTCCCAATATTAAAGGAAAAACAACAGGACAGGGTGATTATTGCTGCATCACAAACACGACAGCTGGTCCAATGAAACAAGTATGACATCAAGGTATTCCATATCATGAGAACAATGTGGACATTGTGCACAACTGCTTTGGAGCCTGAGAGAAATCAACTTTGACAAAAATGAAATTTTCAGGAGGAAATTTAAAGAAACTAGAGCTACAAGAGAAAAACCTCGTAAAACATTGTAGAATAAATAGAAAGAAGGAGCTGAGTGGGCAACCGTACAACACCCCCCCACCCTCCCACCCCACCCTGACTGTTTTTTACACGTCAACCATCATCACTTCCTTCATCTTTATTCATATTACCAGCATTGTTTCCATCAGTGGCTGTGTGTTTTCTACCGTCTCTGGAGTGTATGTGGTGCACCTTTAGGTTTGGACTGGATCTGGGATGTGTATGTGGTTCTGCTCCAGAAGCAGAAATGGATGTGAGGCTTTTAAAAAAACATGGATTTTCTTCTCTGTGTGCATGTTTAAGAGTAGAAGGTGAGGACACTCTGGTGGTTTCCGCGCACCAGGAGGATGGGCGGCAGGTCCTTAGACAACGCCTCCAGCCAGGCCATGTACAGAGCGCTGGACACAGTGCCCTTCCTGGCCAACGGCAGACTCCTGCACAGAAAAGGGAGCGAGAGAAAGAGAGGGCAGTCATTAACAGGGCTGCTTTTAAATACAGATAGACCTGTGAGCACATTTAGAAGCTCCCATGATGCCTAGGAGTAAAGGGGAGCACGGTCCAATTCAAAGGACAATCATGTGTCAACTAAACAAGTGAACCTGCTGGAGTCTGTGTTAACTCCTGCTCCAAATCACACATATCACCAAAGTGAAAGTGACTGAAGCTGAAGTCAGGACAGAGTTTATCAAATTACTGACATGTGACTCTCTTATCAAGTTTGCAGCCTTGCTAGATCCACATGTTTTATTATAGATGCTGCTGTGCCAAAGAGGGGGCTGCAGAGTTAATATCTGTCTGATTGCTGCCTTAAAGTTCACATGACAGGTTATCCCATAGGTGAAAAGGCTAAACTGTGGCCTGAGAAGTCTGATGAGTGTGGACGATGATCAGTCAGTGTCTCCTCAAACACTGCCTACTTCATGTTCATGTTCATTCTACTTTGGTTTGGGAAGTTAAAAAACAGCCGGACACAATCCCTCCATGTGACACCGGAAAGGTGTGAGGGCAGGAGACCGACAAACAACTTCTTTCAGAGCATTCAGGTGCCTATAGAACTACTTCTATTAGAGGAAGTTAGTCTGGACATTTGAAAAGACCAAAAAAACACACTGTGGATCAACACATTTAACTGAGTCTTTAAAAGGAACAGGAGAGTTGATACGGCCTCAGCTGCTGCATGCGAACACTCCCCATAAATACTCTCGCCTATCTCAGTGTCATCATATTGATGAACACATACAAACACACACACACACACACACACACACACACACACACACACTTACATGACGATGAGGTTGGCTGTGCTTGAGTGCTCCTTCAGCAGTTCGTTGAGTCTGATCTGACGATTACTCTGCAGACACAAACAAACAGCTTGAAACATTCAGGTATCAGCTTACCAGATAATTATCACAAGCTGCTGGAACACCAACTCTGAGCCAGTTACAGCCACAGTTAGCTTTAGAACAGTGAACAGTATTCACTCCACTGGACTTCTTTTCTTAGAAACATGGAACTCTGTTTAACATTCACTAAATGTTCCATACCACTTAAACATTACATTTAAGGACTTGTCCAGGACTTTCCAGCTAACAACAGACAATCTAAAACCCTACTACATGTCTATTTTCAAAGACTTTCAAGGCTATTATCCCCCCCTTAAATTCACAAATTTCCAAGGATTTCAAGGAGCTTAGGGAAGCATGTAGTGTGCTGACCTTGGCACGGTACAGTTCCAGCTCGTTGTCAGTGATCCTCCAGGGTTCTCTGTTCTTCAGACTCTCAGCTGCCTCTTGCTCCATGTCGTCCTCCTTCAGCCGATACGGCTCGATCATCTCCTCGAAGGCCGCCACGCTGCACGACAACAACAGCTTGGTGGTTAATCCCCTCATACGTGATGGGAACAGCATCACGCCAGCATCACTACACTGGTCTGATCGTCTTGTGTCTGACTGAGCTCTAGTGATGTGTTCTATCATGTGTCACATAATAACTCAGTTAGTGCAATTAGGTAGAACTCAAGCTGTAATTATCTGGAATGATAATTGAAGTTACAACCATTCACACTCACATTCACACCTACGGACAGTTACAGAGTCACCAATGAACCTGTTAAGAATGAACCTTTGGACTGTGGGAGGAAGCCCCACAGTCCAAAAACATGCACTTTAACAGAGAACCCATGCAGACTGATAGAAATATATATGTATCATATTCATCACACCTGTTGAAAGCAGAGTGAAATCCAAACTCATCGGTCTCAGTTTGATGTCTTTACACAAACAGACCACACGGGGGAGCCAATGACTCTCTCCTCACACACGCTCTGGACACACACTCATCCATCTATCATTATTTATTAATGCAGACTGATGACAGATGTGAAACACTGGACTTTAAATATTCATAGAGTGGAGATAAAAACCTATCCATTAAAAATGTGTTCATTTTATCTTTACACAGAAATATTCTACCAAACTTTAGGACACCAGAGCAGGGAATGATTCACACGTGGCTACACATGATGAGTGCATGTGCACAGGCCGACGACCAGGAAGGTCTAACATGTTATTTTAATGACAACTTCAGGGTTCGACTTTGTCCTAGCACAGTTAACGCAGACAGTCAGACAATAATGGATCATTTCTTCATGTTTCCACTTTTGAGGTAAGCGGTTAAATAACTGCTTTAAACTGGGATTTTTTTTTTTAACTCACCAGTAGAGAGAAGCTTTTGTTAGAGAGCCTGATCCCTGCTTTATGCAAACTCTCCCTCCATGCTCATTTTAGAATATTAATTTTCAGAGTCATGTCATACTCTCACAGAAATCCTGTTTTCATTCACTAAATATTTCCATGAATTAAAGTCTCACTGGCGTTTAGTTTCAAACAGGCTCAATCAGTGGATGTAATCCCTGCCTTTTCTCCGTCAATGTGAAACATCTGCAGGGAATGATCATTCCACACACAGTAGCTTAAGGCTGCAGTCACATTAGGGGATGCAGTGGAGTTCACCACAGATGAATTCCATGTGAGGAATTCACGTATGTGTGACGGCAGCAGTGAAAAAAGTATGTCAATATGACGCTGAACTAACAGTTTATTGAGTTTACGATCATCTGACCCCCTCACTGTTCTTTGACATGGCTCATCTTTAACAGAGAAAAACTTACTGCTCCTTCTTGGGCTTGGTGTTTATGTCTCCCAGCACGGTGATGTCAGAGAAGTCTATCCTGAACTTGCTCAGCAGAGTGGCCATCCTGCGCAGGAAAAAACAAATACAGAGCTTCAGGTGAAATACTGGAAACCAGCTGCAAGACATTTTCAAGTGAAGGAGCTGTGGACAGATAACAGCACTGAGTCATCATGGAGGCCAGGGAAAGCCGCTTTAAATAGTTCTGTTTGAACACGGACATTCTGGGAGGGTGGAGGCAGGTACGGCAGGCTTTACTAGGAGCGCTGTGGCATTCTGTGTATGAGAGTCATTTCCTGTAGCTTCAGGTTCAAAGAAGCCCAGAGCCTGAAATCACCATCTGTCACCAGTGGAGAGATTTTATTTTCATACAACCGTCACATTCCTGCTTTCAAATTAAATCTGCTGCCCACATCACTGTTTTAGATTAATAATCAGTCACGTCACCAGGTGTACTGTAAAGGTTTCTCAGCTCTATGAAGCCCTACAATGCACTGCAGCTCATTGTTCTGGTTTCACGGCATACAACTTTATAGTTCGGTTCAGTCTCAGCGCTCCCATCAGCTCACTGTACTCCACCTGCTCAGCCAGTTGGAGACCAAGCGTCAACCATCAAGGCTGTGAGGATGTGCCAAAAACTGCAGTTCCTCTAACGTCCACTTGAGGCTGGTTCCAGAAGTGAGTCAGTCTCCATAAGTCCCCATGTTCAAATGTCCAGCTTCACAGCAGAAATAAACATGTAACAAATAATGTTCACAGCCTGGTACAAAAACAGTTTTGGTCTCTATAGCTAATTTCCCCATTGATGACAACTGTACTGAGGGTGAATTTATATACAACTCACCTGTTCACATTATATTAAGGCTTGAAGTTATGCAGGATTAAGAGCGTGGATGCTGTGATTGACAGGTGGGTGCTTGTAGAGGGGGCTTGAGCACCCAGGCTTAAATCAGCCCAACTCAGGTCCACCCACAATATATTTTTAGCCAATGGCGGTAGGACGGCCAAGCCAGAGCCACGTCACAAATCTGTGAGTGATGTCACAGAGACTGCATCCATGTTTTTATACCATCTATGTGTGAGGTCTGATGCTTCTACAGTGAGGTTTGAGTGTTTCACTTGAATTCTAACAGGTTCACAGTGAACTCAGTTGTCTGACAGACACTGGTGTTACAGTTGACCCATGTCGCAGTGTTAATAGAAGATACATTATTTTTCTATCCCCATGATTCAGGTGTGCATAACCTCTTCCTTTGCCCATGCTACACCCTCTCCACCTAATAAACTGGATCAATTCAAGGTTGAACAGACATGCAGGCACCTGCAGGTCAGAAATACTGTTTGAACAAACACGCTGCAGTCTTCTTTCCTTGACAGGTTGGCAGAGATGCAGTGACGCGTCGTCTCTGATGAAATGTTCAGTTTGTGGTTCTGCAGTAAACAAACACAAAGAGGAGAGCTGTGTGCTCGCACACAGAGATATGAAAGGCTCGGCTGCTAGCAGCAAGCTAATTTTATCCAATGGGACAATGAGGGGACAATGAGAGACAGAGTGTGTGTGTGTGTGTGTGTGTGTGTGTGTGTGTGTGTGGTAGAGGGTGAGAGTTGCATTTATGCTGAAAACTTGAAAACAGAATCCGTCCTGCAGGTTCATGCAGAGAATAATGCAGCACAGAACTTCAGAGCTGTTGGTCGCTGTATTTGGACAGAACCAGGCTAGCGTCCAGTCTTTATGCTAAGCTAGGCTAACCATGTCGTGACTCTAGCTCTGTACTTAGAGAGAATGATTTCAATATTCTCATCTCATTCCAGGAAAGAAAAGTTCCTCCTCCGAATGTCTGAAAATGCAGACAGAGTTGAACTGTGGGTAAGAGTGAGTGAGTGAGTGAGTGAATGAGGCATGATGGGAAAAGCTTCTCCTCACAAAAACAAGGAAATGACCCGACGATAATGACTCTGGTGAAGACACAACAATCAGGGACCAGACAGGATGTTCCAGCATACACTCTGCAGTCTGTTTCTCCTCCTCCAAGGATCACACTGATGCTCCTTCTGTGTTTATACTCAGTAACAACAAAGTAGACTTCACATCAGTGATGACCAGACAGCAGCTAAGAGAAGCACAGTAGTGGTTCAGGCACTCAACTCTACAACACATGACAAGTTTGATACAAACATGGAATCATTCACTCAGGTGGATCAGCTGTCTGCAGCTGTGACCAGTCACTTCATGAAGTCAGTGAAGACTTCATATCTTCGTATCAGAGCTTTGTGCTCACTAAACGCTGAAATAACATAGAGCTGAAGTTTCACTATTTGTCATGCAGAGATAAATCATTTTATGCAGTGTTGCGTTTCAAAGTATGTGCCAAGGACAGCAACCAAACTCAGAACAGTCCAAACTTCACAAAAAAGTTTTTTTTTAGATGAATTTGAAATCAATTTGATGTCGTTCATGAATAAAAACTGGAGCGCTCTATGCGCCAGAAAAAATGTACACAACATAAAGTCAAGTGTTACTCTCTCATATTATTACATTAAGTTCTTCGGCTAACGTGAACAAACGCAGTGTGTGTCTGTGTGTGTGTGTGTGTGTGTGTCTCTGTGTGTGTGTGTGTGTGTGTGTGTGTGTGTGTGTGTGTGTCATGTTGTCAGCAGCAGCTGAGCACACGAGTGGTGCTGAAGGGAAAGCAGATGGCTGCACCGTGTTCCACCGCTCACAAGCTGCATCTCTGCTTTTATACTGTATGACAGGCTTTCTGAAGTCAGAGAGACGTGTGGATGCATCGTCACTCTGCATCAGTGCGGCACGCAGATGGAAATGGGAGTTTGCAGCCGGCACAAAATGACATCTGACTGTCCACACAAGTTGTAAAGTTACATGTTACCTTGCAACGTTACTCTACGAACATTAAGCTAACAGAGCATCTTTCTGGGTGAAAGTGAGATAACCTCTGAAAACGGAGGAGGCGCTTTCAACATTGCCTTCCAACTCAGAGAGGGTAGAGAATTATCTGAGTGTTTGAATTAAGTGATGAAGAAGCAGCCATGTGCAGCGACACAGAATCTCATCTCATCTCTTCTTGTTGACCTTCAAACGTGACACAGTGGATGGAGAGAACGCTACGAGTACTTACGCTCGGCGGTCGTGATCAATCCTGTTAATCTTGCCTCCGATGAAGACACGGATCTTGCAGTCCTTCCACCTCTTCTTGTTAGTCAGTAGGTAGGGGATCAGCAGGGTCAGACCTGGACAGGAGACATCAAACTGGTTTGTCATGGAAACATTATGCATGGACTGTGTGTCACTGGAGTTAAAGTGAAAACATCAGAGCTCCAGAATGTCTCCACGTTCTGCCTGTTACGCCTTCAAACATTCTTCAGAGGCCAGCTTGGAGAGGATTTTAGATTTCAGGAGCAGTCACTGCTTCAGCAGAAATATGATTGCTCCGAAATGATGTTGGTTGGTTCTGACTTTAGTCAGAGGACGTGTTCAAACTCAATGTAAACACATCTGTTTGCAGCAGTTTGAACACTGCACTTCCTCTGCTGTCAACGATGACGACGATGACGATGACGATGACGATGATGAGTGTTGAACATGAGTCATGCCTCTGGCCTGGTTCTCTTCTTTACAGCCTGCCGGGCTGACAAACACTCTTACTCATCAAAGATGGCTTCGTCAGCTCCAACTGATAAACTGATCAACGTCTTTCTGATGGCTCTGGATTGATTTGACTTGAGTCAGTCAGCAGGTGGCAGAAAAAAAACCTGCCATCTTTAGATTTCTCATGTTGTTCTGTGCATGTTTTTGTCCAGAACTTTGAATGTATTCATGTGAAAGAGAATATGTCATGTTTCACAGAGGTTCCTCTCAGTTCTAACAATAAGTTTGATGTTCTTTGAAGGGATGTGGATCAGAATTAGGATGTTAGTTCATAATTACTGTATGATGCGGAAGTCATGTCAGGAGCAGTTCACCAAATGAAAGAACGAGCAAAGAACTCATAGAATGTTGAAAGAAACGTTTCTAAAAACGTTCCGACGCAGTGCACTGACACTCACAAAAACCAGACGCCTTTGTTTCTCCCAGACTCACCTCCGTCATCAAACAGCCACCAGACGTCCACTGTGCCCTTCCCCTGTTTCTTCTGGAACTGCTGGCTGGCCTCCAGCAGCCTCTGGTCGGAGACATTCAGTGGTACAGTCGGGCTCTTCTTGTCTACACACACACACACACACACACACACACACACACACACACACACACACACACACACACCTTAGACGGCAGCAGAAGACATTTCAGTCATTTCTATCATTTGCTGGCCTGCTGAGAGTCCTGAGAGAGAGAACAGACCTGTGTGTTCTTCAGCTCTGCGGACTGTTAACTATCAGTGTGTGTGTGTGTGTGTGTGTGTAAGCATAATAGCAGAACTGCTGTGGTTTTGGAAAAAGGTGTGATGTGATGGGACGGTGAGCACGTCAGAACATATTATTCTTATAAACCATGAAGACAGTCAACTGTGATCAATGTTTCCTCTGGAAGTGTTGTTTGGAGCTGAATTGTAGTTTTTGGAGCCATTACTTCAAATGTCTGTGATATGAATTACTATTTAAGATTTCAGACTTTCTAAAATAATTCTGCCAAAAATGGATTTGGCTGTGGAATGTGGAAAGTTTGCTAACATTATCCATCATAAGGTAAGCTGCTGCTAATACCAGAGCAGGTGACATCAACAAGTGTACTGACTGTGCGAGGGGAGTTTACGGCTTTCATTGATGAGTCACACAGGAAGTGTTTTCATTATGCATAGTTTTTCTTTTTTGATTTGGGCTTTATGAACAGAGGAAACACCAATCAATATCAATACTACCAACAGCAAGCAAACAGAGTGAAGCTGTGAGAGGCTCGGGGGTTAGCTGAAACATGAAAACAGGAGAGCAGCTTTCATCTTACTACTACGAGATAGAGAGATAGAGAGAGATAGAGAGAGAGAGAGAGAGAGAGAGAGAGAGAGAGAGAGAGAGAGACAGAGACAGAGACAGAGAGAGAGACAGAGAGAGAGACAGAGAGAGAGACAGAGACAGAGAGAAGCAGCAGGCCCAAGACGCTTTGGAGGAAAGTGAAATGTTGGCACGCGCTCACAACATTTAATACTCAGACTTGGAGGAAGTTGAAGGCACTGTGACATACAGTATATATATGTGAGTGAGCTACAAGCTGGTAACAGGAGAGCAGGAGAAAGAGAGGAAAAGACAAAGTGTTAATTCCCAAAGCCAAGTAGCTAGCAGGCCTGAAACACGGGACACAAGACAGAGACAGCAGGGTGCAAGACGGTATGTTAAGACAAGAGGAATTCCAAATAAACTTTGAAGAACGAGGTGACAGAAGGAGAAAGACAGCAAGAGGACAGGAAATATGAAAGGAGCACACGAAAGATAACAAAGGGAGACAGGTCGATAGAAGAAGATCAAAACAAAGCAGAGGAAGGTTTAAGGCAACCCAAGTGAGTGATCTCCTGCCTTTTTTCAACAGGGGCTGAGTTGGAGCTTTGCCATCATCATCGTCATCTGGATAATGTGAGACAAAAGGAGAGAAAAAAAGTTGAAATGAAATGTTGATGTGACGTCACACACACACACTCATTTCTGGAAAGTTCTGATCCCGACCCGAGCAATAAAAGCAGCAGCTCAGAGCCAGGACTCTCCAGTTAACTTAATCTGGCTGCAACTGGACATTTGTTCAGAAACATTCGTGGACATGTGAGAGCATTAAATACGCATGAATCACTTCTGATTCTCAAAGCTCAACAACTCCACAGAGACGGTGCACAGATTAAAATGAGTTACAGCGTAGAGGTCTGAGCTCAGGGAGAAGCCTTGGCTGGGACTAAGAAGATTACTTCAATCAAGACATCTATCTTAACCAAAGCAACACGTTATCAACGTGAGCAGCATTTACAAATACAGACCTATTTCTATAATCTAATGCGGTAACTCATTAACAGACAGAAAGAGTACTGAGCTGCTCCCTGATGAAGGTCACATGGTGGACTCAGAGACACTGTTCATTCACTGATCTCTCCCTCTTTCTTCTATTTTAACTTTTCCACAGTACCTGTCAAGCTACTATCAACACTTCCAGTAGGTGTTTCAAGGTCAAAGTCTTTCAGGAAAGTGACATCAATTCTATTTCTAGAGCTCCAAGTCACAACATCAGTTATCTCATGACTCCTTCCATACTGAGCAGCTCTACACTGTACTCTATATAACATTATGTACAGAGATACAACAATGTCCACCATGAGCGAGGTGCCCTTTGAGTCAACAGAAGGTTTAATATCATAATATCATTCATAAAAATGAAGTAGAATGTAGAATCAAAAAGTGACTGTTGGATCTGATGTTGTGTTGCTGAGAAACTGATGTGTACATGTACGGAGACAACAGGACGACATGGAGGAGACGTTACAGAAAACAGAAAACAAGCATGATCTCGAGGTCAAGCAGAGGGACACAGCTTCCTTTGTTTTCATATTGTCGCTGCCCTTTGATACTAAATGAAATGATTATGTTTGGTCAATGTATCATCTTATATTAATATGACATATTATTTAATATTTATATTTAAGATAATATTTAAGATAATGTGCTAAACATTGTTGGTTTCATTCAGATGTAATCAAATAAATATGAACAGTGAACACTGGATCAGTCTCGTGGATCAGGACTGGACTTGGGAATGTTTATTACTACAGTTCCCAACACACACACATGCACGCACGCACACACACACGCACGCACGCACACACAATCTGTGGACTAACAAACTGGGCCCAGTGGGAAGACTGGGGTCACAGGTCACTGAGGAGACTTCCTGTCAGGGCTGTGTGTGTGTGTGTGTGTGTGTGTGTGTGGGCGTAATAAGGGAAGTATTGATGGATTAGGAGGGATCTCACAGCATGGCGTTAAACTGATTTCCTGCCTGAAAAGCCTTCCTCTGTCACAACTTCTGCTTGTGTTTGAGCAACAACACCACGTTAAGATTCTGTGAATAACAATATGGTTCTGCTAGAAAAGTACTTTAATGGGCTGAATATGAAAATAGATTGATAAATGATCACATCCCTCCTGCCACATCAACACTGTCTCCCCTAAAGTCTGCTCAGTAGATGAAGTAGGAATATAAAAAATCATTAAATGAATGAAGACACATGCAGAGTGGTGGGCTGACCTTTCTGTACAGCTGGGCTGTTCTGGAGGCTGGTGGCCTTTGAAGACGGCTTGGATGAATCAGCGTCAGAGTCTTTGCTGGTGTCTATGGACACAATCACATCTTTCATCCCTGAAGACTTCTCCTGGGAGGACAGCAAGTCATCTGGGAGGAAACGGAGTGAAAGGGCAGATGGAGGACAAGGTGCAGGAAGAAGAGAACAGAAGGCAATAAGAGGAGAGAAACATAGAGGGAAGTGTACGCCTATCTGCATTATTGTTTTATATGAGAAGACTGAAAGTCCATGGTGTGTGTGATACCTTGTCCTTGGATGTGGGACACATCCAGGCCCTCTTTCAGTCGCAGAATAACAGCACCAAACTGGAAGTCAAAGGAATCGCTGAGAGGAAAAAGAAATGAACAATTGTCATCAGCAGCAGACAAAATGAAGTGTGAGCTGTCGGACCAAACGGAGACTCAGAGTCACACACACATGGAACATTTTTAAAAAAAGGCGGACTGATCAGAGCTGCACCAAACAAACTCCAGGTTCAAACATCTCTCAGGCCTGCAGCTGGATGGAAAGGAAAGGGCACATTGCTGAGCGCATTAGCTGTGATTTTAATATTGGAGAGCTGAACCATCTCTGACCTTCAGCTTGTAATCCCCACACTTCACAATCAGGAACTCATTCAGCTTAAGTCCTTCACTTGGTCTCACATGACTGGTTTAGGGTTCAGCAGGCTCACAAACACTGTACTCATGTTAATAGTACACACAGAGTGAGTGTAGCAGCAGCTCTTACAGTAAACACGGCTCAGCGTTGAAGTTTGAAATATCTCGAGGGCTCGGACACTCAGAGGGCCGGCTGAAGGCTCCAATCTTTTTGTTATTTAGCAACATTCACATGGTGGGAAAAATTATTTGTCGATAACAGGAAATTGATATTATTATTCATTTTTCTCTATACATCACCACCACCACTAACACTCTTTAATTCTGAGCTATGTGTGTGTGTCACAGATATAGAATATAATATCACTGAGCCTGGCTTATGCTCAGGTGTGCATAAACTATTCATGCATAAAGGAAGCATATTATAAACAAAAATGAAAGAACTCTGCTAGGGGACACTTCACTGCTGCCTGTGAAGGGCAACAAAATCAGGTTTAGAAGAAGAGCTTTGACAACAGCCAATAAATGCACAGCTCCTCCCGTCTGTCTGGCTGAGTGAACTAACCTCCTGTATGCCCAGCCAGAAAAGAATGGAGAATGTAACACAAGCCGGACAAATCTGAGGGAGTATGGGGTAATCTGACTGAACATCTGATACAGCAGATATTGATGAATGAAGAGGGATACCAAAAAAAGACATGTTGCTGACACCAAAAATCTAATTACTATTATTTGGTGTTACCACAAACTAACTCTTCTATAAAGGTTCATCCATCATCTAACAGTGACATCATACGTGATCATGTGACTAGAGTGTCTGAAGACAAAGTTACACAAAATATGATGGTGGGCAGGAATATACATCAAACAGTGGATTAATGGATTAAGCATTATCTGCATGATTAGCATAGCCCTCCTGAAAACAGCCATGATGCATCATTCTTTTACTTTACAGAGTCTGAGTCTCTTCTACTAAAGGACACTTTCACATGTACAGCAAAAACAAACGGTCTATATGTAGCTCCCTCTGTGAGTGCTAGAACACAAACTATAACATGACTGCTGACTCAACTTACTGGATCATACTGATGTAAGTCTCCACATTCATCATGTCGCCGTCCCTCCAGTCGTTCTTGAAGCCCATGACGAGTGTGTTCGGCTTGAGGCGTCCCAGGCCGGCAGCCTTACGAGGGAGAAGAATTCAAATCACAATCAAAAGATATCAAACCTCTACCACGACAATCATCAAGGCTGGAGCAGCAAAGAAAATTTGGGGTGGACTGCTGAGCCCATCACTAGTGATCACCGAATGCTACCTCAGCTTCACAGGTGCCTGCAAGGTTCACCTTGGTTTTGTTTCCAATAATATTTCAAACTGCTGTCATTCGTCTCCATGGACATCACAGCAGCTTCTAAAACTAGTTTCACATCTTAAACAGCAGATTTAGGATCATGGATACCTCTGTGGATAGTCTGTAATATACAGTATCTTCCTCATGTCAATGAAAAAAGTAGTCCCTATGCTCTTTGAGTATCTTCTAGTAAAACACTCTGAATCCTAGTCTTCAGCAGGAAACAACAGGCTTAAAGCAACACTGGGTTGCGGCTATGCAGCAATGTATTGGGATGTGTGTGAAATAAGAAAAAGGTCAGGTGTATCTTTTAACAGAGGAAATCTCTCTCCTCAAGTTGAGACCTTGTATTCAGTTACTTTGATCTGACATGAACCGAGATGATTTGAGACAGTTTAAGGACAGAGTCTTCGTAAACTGTGCAGCCTCTCACACAGTGAAGAGAACTGTCTGTGAAATAATGAATAGTGTGCCATTAGAGAAGCATGCGCTCATCAACACCAGCAAATACAAACACACTGAGCCCACACTGCTGGCTGTTGGTACTTGTTGGCACTTGCTCTGCGAGGCTACTCGAGGCTTGAACACTTCGGTGCAGTTGTTGCCTGTTTACTTGGTGATATCATCCAGAGCAACAGAGGCTCAATCCTTTGGAGATCTTATTCCCCACACGTCTGCAGTGCAGCTGTTTTCCTACCTGGAGCAGGTACTGTGCCCCCTGACGCAGGTCCTCAGCAAACACCGGCGTGTAGAAGGCCTTGCTCTCATTCTTCAGCAGCCAGCGCTGATACCGGGCCTGGTCTGCAGCCAGCTCTTTGAAGTTTGGCCTTCTGTAGCCCTGTGGGAACACACACACACACACACACACACACACACACACACACACACACACACACACACACACACACACAGTGCTTTATGTAATCTGATTTTCCACTCAAGAATTCAACATATAAAGTAAGGTCCCGCTCTGAAAGTCTTCATCGGGGTCTTTGTTAATTTCTGCTCACAAAGATGCTCTTCAGACAGGAAACTGTAATGCAATTAGCTGGGAATGTTTACACCGTTTAACTGGTGCTCAGCCCTTTCAGCCCTCATGGAAGCAATAGGAGCAGGCAGGAGGGCGGATCAGAGACCGCTTGTGGAGGGTGGCGTGTTCCACAGAGCCAGAGAGCTGCCGGACTGCACAGAGCCTCATTCATCCAATCAAAATGGACTTTCCATTGTGAAGTGGTTATGCCTGGCAGGGGATTTGTAAAAGGTCTTTTACACTGTGTATACGAGAGAGGAACAGCCATGAGCTGTATCACCACAGAGGTTCACTAAGCTGACAGAGGTACATTGTGTCTGAGTAAACAGCAGTCAGAGATCACACCGCAGTGGGGGGGTTTAAAGGGGAGCAACACATTGATCAGGAGCCATTGTTTTAGCAGTTGTTCCAAAAATAAAAGCTGGTCTGGGGAGAGCATAAAAGACTGCGATAGACTCTATTGACTACTCTAGACTATTATTATTAAATACTATATGAGACACTTTAAAAAGTCAGATTATGTTTCATCTACACGTTCATACATCACAAATGCTTCAGCACACACGTTTCTCTCACAAAAGGCTGATGTCACTGACGAACAACTGAACTGGAAATATGCGTAAATCCATTATTTAGTGAGTCTCCACTAAGCTCTTCATAATGACTACAGTGTCAAAGCGCTGATTCAGTAAACACAGAGCTCCACCCAAACACAAGTACTGTCTCAGCTTGTAGACAGTGGTCATCTAAATTTGCGGTGCCTTCCAAATGTCACAAATCAAACGGCAACATTTTCATTTACAGGCAGGAAAATGACTGACACACACACCACTGACCACTGTTACCACCGACAAGAAGAGTCATGTCAGACTACAGAGAGTCAGTGAATGAGAGCCACAAAATACCTCTGAGTGAACAAACACAGACTCTCATGTTAATATTGGAGATTTTGTCTGTAATTGAAAAATTGCATCAGAGTTCTAAAAGGAGAAAAATAATCAGATTTGAGAAAGTACCATTTCTATGTTGAGTGTGTAATGATACACAGATACACATGGGGTCATTTCATATAAACTACTGACAGAAAATGTGCTCATATTGTGTATGCATCATTGTCTGGATATGACATTTTGGTCATATGGCACAGCCCCAATGGATCCTCTGCAGCATAACAAGCTGTTTGAACAGTTTGAAGGAGCCAAATGAAATCATGATATGAATATACGACCTGATGCATGCTTTATGATGTCCATGCACTTCAGAGTTAAAGTGAATATTGTTAAAGGTCCAGTGTGTAGAATTTAGTTGCATCTAGTGGTGTGATCGCTATTCCATGTCTGCCTTATTCAGAAAATAAAGTCCCCAGATCTTACACACTGCAGCTTTAGGAACATATTAGATAATGATGAACTGAAATTCATTGATATCTGTCTGAGTTGGCAGCTTCATTAAGTTTTTTTAGGATCATTTGCAGGTTTTTTAAAAACCACAAACAGGAAGAGAACAATAACAGAGTGTCTGCTCACCGTGCGAATATGTCCACAAATCATCAGGCCTACGTTCTTGGTGAAGGTGTGGACCAGGTCGAGGAGAGCCGGACGAGAGTTGGGGTAACCGGTCATCACCAAACACTGGGGTCTGCAGTCAAACATGTCCAGGAGAAAACAGCGTCAGTGGGAGTTTTTTTGTCTTCAGACTTTGCCCTGATATTTACAGCTTTTACATCTGCAGCCACTGTCACTGCTGACCTTCAAAGTGGCCTCTAGTCCTCTTAACACAAGGCAAAAAAAAAACAGGAGCAGAGTGGCGCACATCAAAGCAAATATGTTAAGCACCAAAGGATTTAACGTAGGCGGCGAGAGGAGACAAGAGGGAGGTCAGACGAAACACACGGGGCACTCTGAAGACACGTCTAATCTCCTGCTTGGTTCGCTGCCATGGGAACAGCCCGAAGACACATTATCACTGACACGTCCAGAGAACACACACATAACACATTATAATGCCTGCCTTCTGTTTTCAGTAAGAAATATGTTCTTCACATTAGACACAAACAGAGCTGGGTGAGTCAATATCATCATCTACAACCTGCAGGGAAATCACATTCTTATTCTATACATTTGTTTTATGAATTCAACGAATGATTAATGATCCCAAACTGACTCATGTTACACATCACATGGTCATAATGTAATGATTAACAGTTATTATTTCAGATAGCATACATCCATATTGGAGGATATGCTGTTAATAAGGATGTAAATTCTAGCGTGCAGCGTTAGCCACTAAGTGAGCTGAGAATTTGGCCTAACAGCACAGAAAACTGTTTTTATGCTGACTTACTTGCAGCAAACATTTGTGTGTCAAATTAAAACAATAACTACACTGAGTGAGTGTGCTGGTAGCAGTAAGAGTATTGACTGTCAAGTACAGGACGTTGCTCTCAGGCTTGTTTGCTTCTTTGAGCAGATAGTTCCTGTTAAAGATCAGGAAACTCCTCACTTCACATTACTTTATGTAACACCCTTAAAGGTTTAGAAATGTGCTGTGTCTCAGTTCACATACTTCCGTTCAGATGCTTGCTGGATAAGTGCTAAAGTCACTGTACTGTGAGGACCCAGATGGTGCATTCACAAACAAAAAAGTGGAATGTTGAACAATAGGCGCTTTTCACCCTCATTGGTGGCCATCTTGGCAGTCAAATGTTGGAGGTAAAGCTTGGCTCAGCTGCAATTCAGTGAAAAAAATAATAAGAAGAAATGGTAAAAGTTTGCAATCATCATTTCCAGTAAGATCACAACGGCCATACTCAAACACTACCCAGCACTAGACAAGGAAATACATGCATTCTTTCTTTCTTTTTTTTTTTAAAGATATTTATTTGACCTTTTAGACCTTTATTTTGACTGGGACAGCTGAAGAGTGACAGGAATGTGTGGAGAGAGAGATGGGGAGTGACATGCGGGAAAGAGCCACAGGTCAGATTCGAACCCTCAGCCGCTGCAGCAAGGACTGGGCGGATGATCTACCAACTGAGCTAAACAACCCCCCCATGTAGGAGTGTTCTAAAGAAAACATCAAACTTAAAAGACACAGCGATGGGGATGTTCCCTGAACTAAACAAACACATGTACACACAGAAAACACTGTGTACTAGTACACAGGTATAGATGTACATTTGTGAAGCTTATGAAGGTAGCTGTGACCTGTCACATCATTTCATATATGGTTAAGAAGGTTATTCTGTGTCAGATGACAGCTGCTGCTCCTGTTCACATGTCCTAACAGTCACTGGGTAATGTGTTAGCATGCTAACAAATCTATTGTTTCAACAGAACCTGAGCTGGGTTCTGCATTAATGATAGAAACCATGTTTTGTTAGTAAGTTTGTTCCGCTTTGTGTTTGGTACCTGAAGTTCTTGATGTGGTCCTCCACTCCGCTGAGATGCAGAGTGTGAGTCAGTGCCTGGTGGTAGGTCAAAGCCTGGGTCGACGAGCCCCAGTTCACATCTGGAGGGGAGGACGCATGCAGGCAGAGACACACAGTGCAGTTAGGAAGTGTGTTTACGGGCCGTCTTCGCTGGGCCAAAGGCCGTCTGACCCATGTGGTGTTACAGGCACTGAGAAGGCCACATATGTGTGTGTAGCTGCATGTCAAACTGAGTGTGCATGCAGGTGTGTGTGCAGAGCTGCGTTGTGTTTGAAGAGGTGCAGGGGAAGTGTGTTTGGGGGGTGGAATGACTTGACAGCTCAGTATCATGCAGACGTGATAAAATGAGCTGTGTGTTTTTCTTCCCGCTTCAGTCTTTAAACGTTTCAGTTCATTCAACAGTCTTGAAATGTGTGATGAGGTTACAGTACATGTCACTACACAGATCATGATTTAAAGCATTTTTATGGTGTACATGTCCATGATCAGGAATGTTGCCATGAGCTCAATGGCCAAATAAATATTTAGTAACTCACCTGGCTTCTTGTAACTGACGTAGATAAATAGACCGAGAACAATGACGTTGGTCAGCAGAGCAGCCCACCAGTTGATGACAAACATCACCACGCAGCACAGTATGGCTCCAGCCAGAGACACCCACATGTTGTAGTATTTGAAGCTGGGACGCCACCCTACAGCACCAATGAAAACAAGTCACAACACTGCAACTGTGTCAAAGGACACTTAAACAAGAGAGCGACTCATCTGTGTCATAATGTTTGAACATGAATTATGTTAAGCTGCGGGAAGGCACTCCATGTTAAAGTCAAATTTGTTTCCTGAACTAGGACCAAATAAAGCAAAACCTGCGATTTAAAAGAATACAAATCAGTAATCCATGAGAGGAAACATTTTCACCATCAACATGGTCATTAGATATTACATGTTTCTGTTACAGAGCGTGGATAAAGTTAAAGTTGGAACTGGATATGCGCTGGGGTTAAAGAATGGGAGTTAGCAGCCATTAGACTGGAGACCAGAACCACTATTAGGGACCAGATTTATTTACAGAGTATCACAGAAACTAGACTAGTGGGGTTTTAGTGATGGGATACAGTCAGACTGTGTGTGGTTACACAATGACAGAGTCTAAAACAAACAACAGGACATAAAGGGTACATTGATGGTGCTGCTCCTCTCAGTGCCATGCAGGGGTTTTATGTGGCCCCAGAGGCTGGAAAGAGATTGGCCCTGATGAGGCCACAACACCAAATGGGGTTTATAGTTTGTGGTCGCAGAGGCAGTAAAATTCATTAGTCAATGTCCGCATTACTGCTTGCCTCTAATTGTGTCATGTACCATTTAAGTCCATGTAATTATATGGCCTGCTTGGAAGAATTAGAAGCACATAGAGAATCTGTACCTGGAGTTCTGCTAGAGCTTTGGCATCGAGGGGGAAGAAAGCACAGAACTCAATATATAAAAAACAACTGCATGCATTTCATTCAGCTATTCACTGCAGTCTGAAGATCAGTTCACCCAAAGTACAAAAAACTAATACAACACAGTGATATCCATCCACACACACACAGCTTTGGTTTCATTTGTTTTGAGATGTGTGCGTTTGAGATTTCGGATTCCATCACAACAGAGGACAATGTTTCCATCACTTTTCATTAAGGTTCAAGCATTTTATTCTAGTACTGAACCTACTCTTTTCTAATCCTCCTGGATGTGGTGATTTCATTCACCTCTTTTCTAAGAATATTAAATTAGACGGAATAATAGTAATATTTATATATCTCTGTGGAAAACAGTGTAAAGTCATGTAAATGATCACCTGACTGCTGCACCTAGAAATACACATTTCATTTGACCCCAAACTATGTGTGAGCTGTTCCATAGATAGTGATAGTACTGACTCTGACTCTAAGCCCTTTGGGCACTCTGCAGGCTCAGGACATGTCTAAGTGCTTCAAGTAACTCTGTGATTTCCCCATCACAATCATTAAAAGACAACTTGTGACTGTGCTATCACAGCTGCTTGTTTTTACACTCAGACAGGGGATGTCTCTGTCTTAACTGCTTCATCTTTATCCGTCTTACTTGAATTTTTCTTGATCTTACCTGGTGAGTTAGCCAGTGATGCATGGAACACAGAAAAGTTGATCAAGGCATAGGACGCCAAAAAAAAGTTGGAGATGATGGGGGCGATTACGTTCAACTCAGCTGAAAGAAAGAAACATGAAACAGGTCAGCACTAGGCTGACTGCTGTTGGACTAGTCAGTAATATTAGCTGCTGCTGTGTCTGCTGCTGGTGACCTGGTTGATGTTTGGCTGTTAGGATCAGAAACTAGTGAGTCGTCAACGTTGCTAAATAATATAATCAGAACAAATACTCGAGTACAGCTGAACATATTTACCACAGTGGGATTACACTCTGAAACTATTTTTAAGTAACATTTTGGTATATTTTGAAATTTAGCACCTCCACTTTCAATCAACTGTCAATGCACCAATTGACTTTATAATGCAATCATACCAAATAACTTTCCAGGAAACCTCATTAAAATTATTCTGAAAATACAGAGTAAAGAAAAATAATTCATCATGCCAAAAATCATCCTTTTGATAGTTCAAATCAAAATCAAATCAATTTTATTTGTATAGCCAAAAGTCACAAAGTACATTTCCCATAGAGGGCTTTACAATCTGTACAGGGAGTGACACCCTCTGTCCTTAGACCCTCGGTTCGAGTGAGGAAAAACTTGCCCATAAAAAACCCTTTTAACAGGGAAAAAAAGTTCAGTCCAACATTTTCATACTGTAGAGTGAACACCCTCTAAGCTTTAAGGCTTTTGTTCATTGCCGTCTCGAACAGTAACAATGCCTAACTCTACAGGTGTGCAGTCGTACCGATGAGGATGAAGGCCAGAGCGATACCAAAGGTCAGGATGTAGCCTCGGAGGGGCTCATTGTTCTTGCCGTAACCTTTGGCGAACATGTCCAGGCCAGGGTAGATGTTGTCCTTACACAAAGCCTGCACAAACAAGACAGTTTGAGTTATTCATAATTCAAAACTGACCATAATCCAAACGTGTGCCATGATGCAGATTAGCTCAGGTCTTACCTGAAACACTTTTGGTGCGCTGACTAAAGAGGCCAGAGCTGAAGATAGAGTGGCAGAAAAGATTCCAGCAGTGATGATGGGCCCGAAACCAGAAACTAGACTCATCACCTGAACGGAAGATAAACACAAACTCAAAGGTTTGATTTTTGCACCCAACACTTTTTTCACCCCCCATCTCTGAATTGCTGCTCATATACTTCAAACCTCATCTTCTGATAGAGCTGCTTTATACCTGGAAGTCACGATGGAGTCCAAAGCGACAGTTGTTTTCACTCTTACAGGTGGAGAAGTCGTAGCCGAATTTGCATGCAGCATCAGTGCAGTTCGCCATGAACTGAGAACTGATTGTGTCATTCGGACTTCCACTGGCATCTCTCACGATGCAGGAGCCTGGGGTGGAAAAAAATACAATCAGGGTTCCCAGAACCTTTAATTTTTTCTTCAAGGTGAAGCATGTATTATGCTCATATTAAAACTGATCACATGACTGCACCTGTTGAAACAGCGACACCCAGGTAGACGATTCCTGTGATCAAAATGGCCAGGAGGGTTCCTCTGGGAATGGCCAGCTGTGGGTCCTGCAACAAACAATCACAGCATTCGAGGTTCCAGGTTACTGACTCCATCAATAACCTGGAACACTAATATTCACCTCGTAGTGGTTTGTCTTGGAGCATAGGTGTGTCAGAGTTGAGGTCTGACAAAGAATCTACCCACATGGCGAGTTTTCTTTGGGCACGTGTTACATCAGGAACTTGAGAACTATTTTTTCCTGAGCAGGTTTGTGTTATGTGATAGTTACGGGACACTTACAGCAAGGTCTCCTGAGATGTTGGCTCCAGCCAGAATACCAGTGGCTGCGGGGAAGAAGATGGCGAAGACGGAGAAAAATGTTTCTTTTCGGAAGTCCGGACCCATGTTTTCCCACATGATTGCACCTGACATGAAAACAGAGCTCTTAACACCAAAAAGGCCTCTCACAAGCTTTCAGTAACAGTGCTGAAGCTGGGTGTGTGGTCATACCGTCATAGCCAAAGTAGCCCATTGGTTCCTTTGACTTGAGAGGAATGAAGGTTCCAATGAAGTAGTTGATGATGGCCGTGACGAGGACAACGAGCAGGAAGATCTGAGCCTATAGAGAAGCACATTCACCAATCATTAGTCACCACTGATGTCTTAAACCAACGTGTGCATCAGTCGTACTGTGTGCGTCTTGTTGAGTGATTGGACCTTGATCATACCTTGGCCTCCCATTCCATTCCTGCCACAGAAATGCCCAGGAGCAGGATTACTGTGATGGTACCGATGATTCGGACATCGTTGATTTGGTCTGTCATGATGGCATCTACGCCCTGAGAGACGATACGAGGAGTTGTTAAATGGAATAACAATGAACAAACATTCAAGTTCATTGTGTATTTTTACTTGACATTGGACCTCCACAGAGCAATCACACATTACATTTGCCTTCAGAGAAACAGGAAGTATGTCAACATGAACATTTCAACTCACTCTACTTCTGCTTTGGTTCAGATAGTGAGTGGCTAATGTCACCACCTTCCACAACTCCCCAACAGCTATTGCTCTTGCATATGTGTGCGTCTATTTGCTGCGGTCAGGTTCACATTTTTTGCATCATCAGATGAAAACATTAACACTGAAGCTCCTGTGGAAGGACAGAAAAGTGCCAAAAAAGGACTGAAACTTTTAAAGTGACTCAGACTGCTACAGCTCGTGTCATCTTTAGATCAACTTACAGAACAAGGGCCGTAGATTTTGTAGTCTGTTAATACACCAGGCACATTAGAAAGGGATTTTTAAAGAGCCGGTACGATTACAAACAGAAAGGCCTGTTCACTGTTATGTGCCTGACTATGTCTGAAGACTGCGAAGCCCCTCCTTTAACTGACAATTTAACTTTTCAGCTCACTTTGCAGCTTTACGTGTCTCCATGGCAGCCACAAAAACTAAACGATCGAGCACCTAAGACATGTCTGAAGTGTCATTCATGGATTCACATTGCCTTCAAGGCGATTAGTCCAGAAGGGGCAGCTCAGTGGAGCAAGGGGTTAGGGTTAGGTTGGCCCTGGGTTAGAAGCTGCAGGCATGCTGTGTGCCTGTGCTCCAGGCACTCTGGTTTCCACCCACAGTCTAAGCCTCAGATTGCCTGTACTGTAGGTGTGAATGTGAACTGTTGTCTGTGTCTGCCCTGTGATTGACCGGCAACCTGTCTTCTCACCCACTATTAGCTGGGATTGGATAATAAGTATAGCTAATGGATGAATGCATGGAGGGACTATTCTGTCTCTTGGCCCAAGATGCCTGCAGGACTGAGGAAAGCTTGGTCGAAGTGGTGGAATTGCATCAACAGCAGGAGCCACTACATGTTTTGAAGCACAGAGACTTACGGCGAGAAGTTCCACCACGGTTTCAGCGAAGCCCACCACATACATGGCTACAGCCACTGCATTGGCGAAGGCAAAGATAAGACCGATGGAGCCTCCAAACTCTGGGCCCAGACTCCTCGAAATCAAGTAATACGCCCCACCTGGAGACAAAGGTAATGGACAAGATGTTAGTGCAGTGGAGTGAAAACATTCTCATTAAACTGATAGCATGGATTTACTATTCCTTTATTGACTTTGTTTATGCATAACATATAGTCTGAAGATGATATTACAATATTTACAATATCATCTGAAGTATTGCACCAGGCACGGGGGAACAACTGTCAGCAGCCTGTCCCCGGCCAAGAATAAATATGGTCCAAACTGTCAGTCCCCCCAGAGTTACAGCCTGATTCATCTACTTACAAACCTGCTCAGATCTGTGCGTTGTTTGGGCCAAAGAGGCTTCCATATGCACTGTGCTCTTAAGAGTGTGGAGAACATCAGCCGCACAAAACCAACAGTTGGGTTGTCAAAGAAGTCCAAGCTTCACATCAGTTATTTTAGAGTCACATATCACAATGCCAATCAGCTGTTTGAAGCAGCGTGTCTGCCTGGACGCGGTACTTCACGCAGCTAACAGCGCAACTTCCTACGAAGCTGAATCCTCCAGCTGGGCCTCTCTGTAACTCTAAGCTGCTTTACGCTGTGAATGGATAATGTCGTTTATTCCACTACAGGAGAAACTTCTGTGCTGTTCTGCAATTAGTTTAGTTAGTATATCGATATTGGAAAGCAGCCACTGGAGACTGAAAATGTCTGCATATCAGATATCGGCAAAAATCCAATATCGTGCATCCCCAGTTGTACAGTAAAAGCAGCACAGCAGCTGTAGTCGTCCATCACCCCATCCTCACAAACACCGGAGGTGTGTCAGGCTGCTATTCATTGAGAACAGAACCTCAAAATAACATCCAAGCACTGCCAACTCAAAAAAAGACATGCAGGACACCCAAGGTGATGTGAGAATGGAAAGCCAACAGCTATACGATGTAACAGAACTTAATATGAACTGCTTAGAGAGAGACAACCACTGTATGTGCAGGAGATTGATGTTAAATGCCATGCACAAGCTTTTGTTGCACCTTCACTTCAACAAATTTGATTTTTATTTTGCTGGGTCTTACTCTTTTACTGCAGACAGCAGCCACCACATCCAGGACAGCAGGTCCATCGCCCTTTGTGACGGGCTGTTAGTTTAGGAAGCTTTTGATTTGTTCTGCAGGGAAGTTTGTCGTAGTTTTTATGGTGGGAATCTAAAATCGTGATGATATATATTCAATTCATTGTGCCGCCCTATTGAGCAGCTCTTGAGCTACTGAAGACAAACTAACTTGATGGGTTTAGCAATAAAATATTGATTTACAATGATTAAAGAGCATTATTATTAATCATTCAAAAGGTCAATCTTATATTTGAACAAAGGTTCTGGCTGACTGTGTTAAAGTTAGTTCCAGGATGTGATTAAACCCATTCACACTGAGCTGGGCAGACTTCTTTCACCTCACTACCTAACTGGGCTTGTTGACAATAGAAATAAAAACACCAAGTTCAATTAAAATATTGAAACACAGGACTCTACTAAAAGCAGCTCCTGCTCTTTACAAATTTCTTGATAAAGAATCCAGCTCAGAGTAACTCTGCATTACCTACCCTCAATGACTCTGCTTTGACATTTCACTAAAGTCTTACATTTCATCTGTTACTCTGCAGACAGTGACAAACCTAACACTTAAAATTAGGCTAAGGTAAGCGTTAAGGTAATGACAGGAAGGAGATTTGAACACAGGCACTCTGAAGGCAGCAGCTAATGTGTGGTGGTTTAACACAGATAAGTGGCTGTGTGCGGACTGTGGCAATAAAACGCTGAAGCATTCCACTTATGCTGCAAATGAATGACTTTGTAAGGCTGGTGGGATTCTACTGTTTAGATCCGTCTTCGAGATGGAGGATAAAATGACAGATTGATGTTCTCAACAGTACCCGAGCACCCTGTGTACATGTTTGAGGGAGCAGGTGTTTGAATGTTTCCAGCGATGTTCTAACCTAAACCTCGATCAGAACATGACAAAATAATCCTAACTCGAGGTCTACGTGCGAGCTTTGGACCAACACATTATGTTACACAGATGAAATGTGCTGCAGTGGCTGCTCTCGTCTGTGATGAGGAACATGTGATGTGCTTCAAGGCCACAGATGACGCCAATAGGTGGACTTATTCCAGGATCAACCATCAGAACTTTAACACACAAAGTCAAGTCCTGGTATAAAGTACCTTATTAGCAGACTGACTGACTACAAGGAGGACGGACACACAATCAACAGACACTAAAGTTCTTTCTCCTCACTGAGTCTAAACACCCAACATAGTTTATGTTTGTCTCAAAGTAGACAAAGAATCAATTTTATTCTCTACTCCAATCTGATTTGATCTCAATATGAAATATTAAACTCATTCCGAGCCCATTTAGTCATGCAGTGAGTGAGGAATGTGTTCATATCCGTGTCGGACCACCCAACCAGAGCTACACAGTGTGCAATCTGAAAACTGATTGAATTTCTGCCCTCAAAGAGAGCAGAAGGGTTAAAGACACAGCCGAGTGTGTGTTTAACCCTTCTCCATCGCCCGACTCAAGGAGAGCTGCACACATGCCTGCTGACTGATAGGTGGTCATGCTGGTTGGAATCACACATGTGGATCACCTCTTTCATTCCAAACAGTGGGAAGAGGCCAAAAGTTACACGAGAACTCTTAATCGCTGTTTTGTGAGGCAGACTCTGGTTCTAGAAAACAAAGTGACATACCTCCTCGTACAAATCCGTTGGTGGCGATGGCAGAGGTGGAAAGGCCAGTGATGGTTGTCACTACGGTAGCCATGGCAACAATCAAACAGGAGAGAGCTGCAGAAGAAAAATGCATTTAGTTTTTATACACATGTCTGAAAGAAAAGAGCGTGCAGTGCTGTTAACAGTTTTCTATCAGGCGCTCAAATCACTCAGAGCTCTCTGTGAAAAGTAACAGCACGGAAGTCTGCCACATGTGGCACCGTGTGGAGATATTTCACAACAGAGTGGAGAATTATCAACACAGAGCGCTGAACACGGGCTCTGAGATGACCGCCCCCGTGAGCACCACCGTGTCAGTAAATACGGGCAGTGTGCCACGTGGCTCGCTGACTTATCTGGGCGGTGATGTTTGAGTCTGTCGGTTATGTGCAGTCTTTGTCACATCAAAGTCAGACACTGGCTGTGTATCAACGGGCTCCCAGCAGGCCAAGCAGCCTGGATTATCCAACATGAGGAGGGGAAAGGGGGCATTAAAATGTCAGTTGACCCAAATAACAAAAATCATCATCTTTCCTCCATGCATGGAGTGATGGGTTAGTGTTATGTGTTCAGGTTTGGAGGATGAATCTGTATTTGTCACTCTCTGATTTATGTTATTGGGGGTCCAGTGCAGGCTGCCTGCTGTGAAGTCTTTTATAACATGCTTTTTGACTGCTTTGCAGTACATGTGCATAATATTTGTAATAAGTGGTCTGAATTGTCTGCTTGTTGTTGTCCAGCTGTCACATTATGACTGTACAGGCAGCAGGACACTTCAGAGCACAGACTGTGACGGAGCATCACAACAGGAGAGCTCAAATAGACGTACAATACAGTGAGGCGCTGACTCACCTCATTTATGATCATTTGAATGTTTTAAACAAAATGTCAAACTGTGTGCTGTGTTTGTTCCTCAGCATTACCACACACACACAGACACACACACAACTGTAAATAAAAAAGATCTCTGCTTACCAATCCCAGCCTGACCCACGATCCACGACATGCGGATGAAGAGCATCACACCCCAGATGTTTAACATGCAACGGACCTGCAGACAGGAGGAGCTGTTACTGTGGCTGCACAGACTAGCAAACACAAACATGAACTCAGTTTAAAGACTTTATTTCCACTGTGCACCATAAAGAATCTATCGCACCCCTCCAGGGTACAGGTCTTCTGCTCACCCTGACCCTCTTCTCCCCCACAGGGATCATCTGAGCATCATCACACTTGAAGATGATCATATTAAGAAAACATCTCTCACCACTTGATAAAAGCTTTTAGAAACCAAGAAATATGAGAATTAGTGCACGGTTTATATTGGAGAGGAAGTAAGGACGCCTTGTGTCAAAATAAATGCAGGATGAGAACATCCAGACATGAAAGCTTCATCCTGCTTTCAAGAAAATTAAACAGCTGTGAGAGATTTCTTCCTCAGTGGTTTAACCAGCAACCAACCAGTCGGAGCCGACAGTCCTTCACACTCACTCTCCAAAATCCTTAACCGAGTGTCTTCTACTTCACATACAGTTCAGATGATAGAGCGGCACACTTCTCACCTGTGATCCACTTCACTGACTAACTGACCACTTGGACATATGACTGAGACCTGACTGAGACCTGACTGAGCTCACTAATACTGACTGAACAGGATGCACAGGAGTGAGCGTGTATGGTTCTTTTTTGTGATGTGACAAATGTTTAGAGAACATTACACTGTTGCTTAGTTCTTCATTCTGTTTGTACAGATATCACGAAATCATCCACACTGACTCATTAAACATGTTCTTTCTATGTTTTACTGACGTATTCTCAGATGTCCGTTAACCATGGCTCAGGTTCCGCTAAAGTGTCTGGTCTCACTCATTCTCAAAAAAGAGGCAAACACTAGCAGTATCACTAATTTTAGCACTATGAACTTTTATGAGATACGTGCACACATGCCTGAGCTCACATTGTGATTTTAATTGTGTTTATGGGTAACTTTAACTTGGAGAAGAGATGTCTTGAAAAACAAATAAAACTGTAGAAGTTTAAATGAGTACAACAGATGTATTTATTTATTTGTTTATTTTAAAAAGGGACTCACCAACACCCCTTTAATCCAGCCAAACTTGACCACTCCTTTGGACTCAGCTGCTTCTTTAGCAGCAGCCTCTTCAGCCGGTGTCAGCTCATCACCATTGGCAAAGCCATCCTCAAACGGCTCCTAGAAGGGACAAAATAAAATCAGATTTATATGGAGGAACATACAGTAGACTGAGAAACATGAAGGCTGCACAGGCATGCTGAATCCTGGACTGAGTGTGTCATGGTAACGTGGTGCAGAGGGAACGGGAAGAAAAGAAATAAACTGGAGAAAAACATGATCAGGGCTGCTTTGTGGATTGGTTGCTGAGGGAAATAAAATGTATTTTCAAGGATTTAAAGTGATTGTGGACAGAATTAAAGACAGCTCTCTGTAAAGCATGCAGACATCCAACATAATTTTGAGCTGTTCCGACTCCGATACCAGTAATGGAAATTGCTCCGAAAATGCTGGCATCGGTATCAGGTATCAACTGGAGTACAGGCACCGATCCGATACTATGCAATATATTAAATTAGTAATCTATTTACAGGTCAGCTCCGTTAAGCTCTGGCACAGTTCATCTTCACCACTGAACACCTGATTAAGTTGCTGTTGCACTGTTTTTATACTGTTCCATTTAGATGTCCTTTTTTATTTAAAAATACTGTGGCTGCACTTTAATTAATTTTTTAAAATAATTATTCCTAGATTTATTTATTTATTTTATACCGTCCTATTTAAAAATAAATGGCTTGAATTTGCTGTATTTATTCATGTTTTACAAAGGGTTTAACCTGAGCCAGGACTTACCACAATGATGATCATATCACAGTCATGCAGGTGTAGTATGATATATTTTTTTTTTATAACATACTGGTGTCGGATCCGTACTCGGTATCGGCCGATACCCACAGAACAAGTATCGGAATCGGTATCGGGAGGGAAAAAATGGTATTGGAACATCTCTAATGCCTAGATTTCCATGTGAGCAGCAGAATCTGCCTACATGAAATGACACTGAGAGGTACAATAAGCATGTAATGCCAAGGTGATAAAGCCTAAGGCTCTTTAAAACAGACGGCAGTTAAAAGACAGGAAGCCTCCCTCCTGTGCACACACAATGTTGTAACGTTGGTGGCTTCCCTGCGAGGATTCTTCGGGTATACAGCGTATTGTCTGTCCTACATTTATAGGCCATCTAACAACCTTGGGATGAATCCTGAATGTCTGCGTCTGTCCCAATCTTTTGTCTTATTCTGCGGGGTTTCCTGCCTCCACTGAACAGGAACATTGTAAATAAAAATAAGCTTCACAGCATGACCTAAGAACAGCTCTGACATTAGCTGAGGAAAAGGGAGTCATTACCATCATTTTCAGAGAATGTTATAAGGCAGTTAGTTGCCCGGGGGCTGCTGTGCTTATTACAAGTCACAGTAAAAGTTGAAGGTTGGAGTGAAAACATAATGAGAACCTCGCAGAGTTTTGGAGCCCTGCTGCTCAAAAAGCCCACTGCTCATGTAAAGATGTTTACATTGAGCGGTCAGGGTGGAACAAACGTGTTGACGGGTTTCCCACAGAATATCTTTGCATTCACATTTTAATCATTTACGTATTGTAAATCCACCAGCGTATCACTGTATGTTCACAAGCGTGTCTCATTCATGGTCATGTTGGTGCTTTGCAGAATATCCCTACATGTTTGCAGCACCTGTTGATCAGTGGAATGGTGTGACACACACTGTGCGTGTGTGCATGAGATTAACAGAACGACAACACAGCTGTTATACCGTCTACAAAGTTAGTCCCCTGGCCTATAACTGGTACTATAGGAATGATAACATGTTTTCCTACATTTAATAAAGTAAGTCAAAGTTGATACTTAATTAATACTAAGTATAAGTACTGTATACTAAGTATTACTTAGTTAATACTAAGATGAGCACTGTGTTTGACTTACTGCTCTCTGGATTATAGTTCAATACAGCCCTCAGGCAGCATGGCAGCCAGTACAGACTCTTCATCTTTATCTACATTACATCAGAAAGTTTCCCAAAACTCCGTCTACACAAGGGTCACATAAACACTGAGGAAAGGAGGCCTCTGGCCTGACCACTACCCATCACAAAATGCTGGATCAGAGTGAGAGGAAGCATGAACATGTTACCAGTGTTCAATACAATTCTACTGTGCACAGACACAAGTACACACAGAGTCTATACGAGCTGTATTTCTAGAATATGAAAGACTGGACGTATGTGCCACATTCTGCCAGGAGGTTTGGGAAAATTACTAACAATTTCATGTTTACATTCCTGCTTGAAAAGGACCTTGAGTTTATGGATCCTCTCCACTGTGTCAATTACAGCAGTGTAAAGGTGTGGTGATACAGCTCTGCCCTGTCCACGTCCCATGAGTGAAGAAAAAAAAACCACTGATAATTACTGATGGAGCACAATGTCCAGAAAGTGGAGCAAAATCTGTGGTTAGATAAAGACATGTAAGTGAACATCTCCCAGCAGAGGGGCTCTGTCACTCTCTGGTGGGCGTATAAATAGGTGTTATTAATTATCCGAGAGTAGCAGGCCTCTGGCATGACAGAGCTGAGCTGTGGGAGCGAGGGACAGAGCATCATTCAGCATCACCCGCTTCACCTGGGCCATCTGTCAATGTGAACATCCCGCCTGTGTCCCCTCAGTGACTCGGCGACACCACTGTGAGCCGGCTGTGACGGCGAGATGAGCTCCATGTCAGGCTAGCTTCTGTTCAACATGTATTTTTACAGTCACACAGAACACTTTTCCAGCCATCAACTTCCTCAAAAGCCAAAACATGATATAAGAGTAATCTGTGAGGGGCAGCAAACACACTACACAACATGTCAGCCAACACAAATCAGGTTCATCATGTTGCTGCAGAGCAGAGCAGAGCATCACTGTTTCAGAGCACTTCTTGGTAGAAAACTCACTGAATGTCTGAGGGGTCACATGTATCTTAGAGGTCATGTATCTTAGACATGTGCTATATGCATTTGTAACGTCTGTTTAATGGAAGACAATAGGAGGATGTCCACCATCGCCCACTCACTTCAGCCAATAAACTGTGCAAACGGACAGAGTGGACCCGTCAGATATCTAACAGAGATCAGTGGAGGTAAAAATACAGTTCTTGGCAGGAGCTGCATTGGGATCAGTCCAAAAGATAGTCAGTGTACACAGACACACAGCACAAAGCAGGAAATTAAAGGATGAACAGCCAATAAGCCATGACACACAGGGTGTGTTCTCACTGTAATCTGATGAGTCATGCTCCCATCCTTTAATTTTTTAGTATTTGCTGTCTGACCCATTGTTCTTTGTAAGAAACCCCACAGGAGTGCAGAGCCTGGAGGGCAGTGACCCTCTAACTTTGAAGTCATCATATCACCCAGCTCTGGGTGATGACGCACGGTCTACGTTCATCCTGAAAAAAATGTCATCTGATTGACACTACATTTAAGTTACCCATCATGCTATGGGCACTAACACAGCAGATGCTGGCTTCTGAACCTTGAGCTGGATAGTCCTTTTCCTGTATTAGCCCAGAGGACACGGTCACACAGCAGGTACTTTAACCAGCTTGACAAGCACAAAAGAAAATTGTCAAGATTGTGATTTTGTCAACTGAACAAAGAATGAGTAAATATGGCTGTAATGAAAGCCTTTGGTATCATTCTGGGTACTCAGTTAGTACCCAAAAAGTACTGAGCTTGGACACTGCGCTCTAAATGACAGCCAGGCTCGGTTCGATGTGGGAGATTTAATGAAATTCGTGGCTGCAGCTCTGAGCCTGAGGCCGGGCTCCAGCGTACCTTTATGAGGCATGAGGTGGGAGATAATTCTGCTTCTGGCACAAATGATTGAAACAGCTGGCCAATGGGACATACCACTCTTAGCCAGGTCAGGTCATGCTGCTGATGTCATTATGCAACACTGAAATGAAGGTCTGCTGCCCTTGTGTGGCATTAGGGACACTGTCAACCAGGGAGACTCTGTTTGCTTGATTGGTAAAAGCGGGTCAGACTGGATGTCAACTCCATCCAGATCCCTGCTGCCATCAGGAAAAAAACTTCTGATCTGGAAACCAGACCAGAGCCTCGCCAGCTTTGCCTGGCCTCAGTGACATGTTTGAGGTGGAAACAGTTCTGTCACTGATGTTGAAATTAGCACATAATGCAAAACATCTTATTTGAAGTAGATGGAGGAGACACTTTATTTGCTCTGTGAGGAAGAGGTTAAAGGGATCGCTGCAGCATTCTTCTTCAGTCACTTCTTGCACAACACCAGCATTGTATTCTACCAGGCAGACTCGAGTTGACATTCTAACCTAAACTCAAAAGTGGATGTGGCGTGGCTGAATGCACAGCGCAGAGAACAGTGGAGACGACACGTGATGAGTTGGTGAATATTATCTAAATGGCTGAAGCAACACAAAGGGTGGCTTTGCACCACAATGACAAAGCATCGAGAGCGCAGCACAGCAGTGCAAACTGTACCATGAGTCGTCACGAAGGGCATTGGTACATAAAAAAGAAATGCTAATGTTGCAATTAGATTTTAATTAATAGATTAGGAGTCAACCTTGGACAAAGACAGTCCAGTGAGTTTTTAAGAAGCCTTTCAAGGCCTACTACAAATCCTGTCCACAAAGATCGCCCTCAATGACAGCGCTTCGTTTCCAGGAAACACTGGCATGTTCTTCTGGCTACATATTCATGAATAATCCGTCCCCTGGTAATTATCAGGACTGACGTAACATGCCTAATCAAAAAACAAATAAGGCTCCTGTTTATGTCAGTGAGGCTGGAACTGCCAGTTTCCCCCTGAACTACACAGCACATACGGAAAAACAGACATCACTGCAGGCTCGTAGTTTCACTGAAGAGACGATTGTGTTGGGTTTGCGTAAGAGTAAAGCACTTACTGAAGGTAGGCATCATTTTAAGTGGAGGGCGGGGGGACTTATTATTCAGCTCTAATTTAATCTATGAATCTGTCATGCCAATACTCCTGAAAACATGTTGTCCAAGGTCTGATGATATGAAACTCAGCTGCTTTGAATAAGACCGGCTCTTCAGGGAGCATGTGTGATGATCACGAGTGTGAGAGAATCTAGTCCGCAGAAACACCACATGCAGTGTATGTACTGCTTAAAGGCTTTAAACTGACTCCGAAACTTAGTCAACAAGTTTAATTATTAAGTCATTTATTAGATTGGACCCCCCCCCCCCACTCTATCAGTGATTGGGAAGAACGATCAGATGTCCACCAGCTCAGACATCTCACCATTGTTTGGAAAAACCTCCCACAACTCGGCTCATTATTCTTTTACTGCACTGAAACTCTCCCAGAGTTGGATTCCCTGCTGCCCACTGAGGCCTGTTGATGGAAGCGAAAAGGCCCGGCCCTCACACTGCAGAGATTTTTGTTTTGGAATTGTGTCGAATTACTTTCGGACTCTGGCATGAGCGTGAAAGAGGTGACGAGTGAGGCACCTGCAAACAGTGAGGAGCTTTGTTGCCCTGCGAGGTAACAGCTTCTGTGAACGGACTGAACACAGATAGGTTTTAGTTCGACATGGCAGAGAGTTTGTGCCGGCTCTTCACCATTTATCTCCTGTATTCATCTTAAGCTGATGGACCTGAAGTGGAGACTGTGACAGAATCACATTTTCACACTATGAGTACTGTGGCCAAAAGTATGAAGGTACTATCAGAAAATGAGACGATGATGGAGACTACATCCATGTTTTACACAGTCTATGCTTTCACACTGTCACAGTGTTACATAGTTATAAAAATGACTATAGTCACAGATTGATAAATGAACATGTATTCTGGAACATTCCAGTGGTATTTTAGCTCTTCTCTCGCCCTGTTAACTTCTAACTCTCCGTCACACGTGCTTTGCATACGTGTTTATAAAAGCAGGCCACCAGGAACGACTTCATTCTGCAATTGAACACAAATTGAGCGAGCTGTGGGTACATCCTGCCATACAGCTTGCATGTGTGCACACAGGCAACACATGTGGCGGCTTGTAAACACGTATATAAAAGGATGTCTGCCAGTTTTCCATGATGCACAACCAGACCACAGGAAGTTGATCTTAGCTCCCTCCTCGTGAGAACAGGCGGCTTCGACGAGCAGGACGAGAGGCCATCACATCAAACTGACCCCAAACATCATCAGACAACAACATGCACATGTGACACACACACACACAGTCAAAGTGTCCTCAGTTCAAAGACAGGAATGACAGCAGTAAGAGACAGCAGTCATTTCCTGAGATGAGGTGACACGAATGTTTGACTTCTTCTTAATTACTGCCTCATTCGATTACAATACTTTTTCAATACCCAACTACAAGGACAAAACATATACAACTTTCTGATCGAACAAGGAGAGAAGAGAAGATTGCAAGTCTGAGTGAGACTTTGAGGCTTTCTAACACACCTGATTCATACAGAACGTGTCTCAGTCCTACCCATTCATCAAGCCACAGCGGGCTTGTTGTGCCGCATGTGGGGGTGGGAGGGGTCAGGGAGGTATCATGTGAGATAGTGATGTCAACATTCACCACTCATACTGTGACCGAGCCCCCCGGTGAAAATAGTGCGTGTGCTTTGTGATGTGCTGAGCTTAGCAGTGTTGGGTGGAGGATGGTCGATCTGTCGTGCAGCAAGAGCGAGGACTGTGGGCAACAGGAAATGTGATTATGAAGGTCATCGCTGGCTGAGAACGCAGAGGGGGGAATGCTGCGTGGGCTGCTAGAAAATATTATTCTAACCCACTTCCGCAGTTTGTAGAAATTCCTGAAAATGACACTGAAGGTGACTTTGATAGTGCGTGTCACCATTTTCTCATACGTTTCTTCAGGAACTCATACAGATGTGCATCACTGAGAAGGAATCCTGAAAGGCAACATGAAAAGCTGTGCTATAGCCCAGATGACTCATTACATGAATTTAATGTTGTTGTACTTCAAATCCAGAATACTGCCGGTCAGCGTCACACTTTCACTGACGGCTCTGTAGAGATGAATAGCTGAACTTTGGACGTATGCGTTCCCCAAAGGTCTCCAACACGGGGAGCTGGGTGTCAGGTGTCGGGGGTCTGCTCAGAAGTGACTAAACATAGAGGCTGAATGTGATCTTTGCATGGACGCCTTTAAGTTTTTATTCACTGCTCCAGTCAGCAATAAGCTCCAGTGTACACTGGCCTCAGGCCAGCAGGCGACCATTATTGTTAAACCCTAGCATGTGTGCTTCAGTCAATACAGCCAGTGTTTGCAAATTGGAGCCCATCTGACAGGAGCTAATCTGATCTCACTGTAGCTACTGCTACCATGTTCTCTAGTGATGTCATTCAAAACTGCATGTACAGATATGAACAGGAGAAACTCAAACAGATGATTGGTTTCCATCCAAACATAATCGCACACTGGAACTGAATATAAAAAAAAAAAACCTACCTAAGAAAATTTGAATGAACGCTTTGAGCCTTTTAGTTAACATAAGTAGTGTGTGACAGATTTTTCATCTCTTCAGTGGAGTTAATTTACAAAGAAGTAGCCAGCTGTGTGTATGAAACACAAACATATTACAAACTGAATGTTTTTCTTTGTCCCTTCAAACAACAACAACAACAACAACAACAACGTAAAGAAATGTTGAAACCGTGTGACCCAACATGTGAGCGAGCAGATTATTCTGAAGACACACACATTCATGTCTGAAGAAATCTGCTTGCTTGGATTCTGTGCGGCAGCTGCTGACACGGCACTTTATTTGAAGGTAAGGGGCAAAATAAGTGCACCCTCCCGTGTGCTCTCACTTTAATCACTGTACATGGAAGCTGGTACAAATGGTCTCGAGAGGCGGGGTGGGGTCGTCGTGCTATTTCTGACATCAGACTGTGTGACGCACTTGGATGAGAGAATAAGGAGGAAACCAGGTCCTGCAGACAAAAAGCACACACACACTCTCTCACACACACACACACACTCTCTCACACACACACACACACAGGTTTACGAGCTGTTGCCAAACAGCTTGTGTGTGTGTGTGTGTGTGTGTGTGTGTGTGTGTGTGTGTTACAACAGCTGTAAGGCCATCAGGGCCATGGCTGATGCTGAGACAAAAGGACTCCCTCTCCTGTCAAAGGCCACACCAGAAGCCCAGGGCGTCTTTCGCTTCCTGTTTCTGTGTACAATGTGAACGCAGAGGGGGGGGTCAAGACACAAGCTCTTTTTCAAGAACTTTAGAAATAAATAAATCTAAAAATGGCACAAATACTCTACTGCTGCAGAAATACTCAGTGCTGCAGACGCTATGTATTCAGGCCACAGCACCAAACTTTCATTTTGTCAGTTATTCAATAAGTGTAAAAAAAAAAACAACTTTCAGTGCTGTTAAATGTCTCAGTTAGTGTGAAACTATTCACCATCAAACATAAAGTTACAGAACAAACACACAGGGCATGTCATCTACAGTCCTGTGTTAGGATTACAAACACATCCCATCCAGCAGACCCCCCTGTGTGAACGAGGGCCACACTGACTGACCCACATGTAACGCACGGGAGGCCAACTGTAGGGACCGCTGAGGGGACACTGTACGACAATAATGCGGGTCAGTGCAGAGAGGCATGCGTTCATTTCAGCATCAAGTCCAGCTGTGGAATCTGAACGGATCCTGATGCTTTGCGTTAGTTACAGATGAGGTGGCAGACATTATTCACATTCATGCAGTGTGTGTGTGATATCTGACCAATCAGTGTGAGAACACTGCAGCAGGGATGGTAACAAAGGGAAGATGTCTGAGCTTGTATTTAGCTCACGCGAAGTCTACCAGCGAACGCAAGGAGCGTCCAGAAAAGAGCTTTCAGCTGCCACATGCAGACGCAGAATGTGCAGCGACGGGCACATTAATACAGCCAGGATACAAATATCTGCGTTTTCTACGTTGCAAATCACTCAGACTGTAACTGGAGATCAGTGAGATCAGATAATGCTGAAACTAAAATACAGAGGCATCAGTTACTGCAGAGCTCTGCACTGCAGCAACATTCTGCTCATCTGAGATGATCTCTGCACATACAGCCCACCTACAGCGATCCGAATCATGTCATGACAACACAACGTGTCCACATCACAGTCCAAAATCAAAGCACAGCTCTGTTCAACCCAATGGCTGCTTTAGATTGTTAGTGGCCCACTGCCAATGCTACCAATGTTAACCTGCAACAGCAGCATGTGAAACACAGAGCTGAGGACACAAAGACAAATGTGACATAAACAGCAATTTTAGGGTATTTGTTGAGTGATTTGCAGACCACTATCAGAACATCAACACTATGGATCAGATTCTCCTGCTAGATGTCATCTTGTACTGCTATATTGATATATATTGTGCTATTATATATGAGGGAAAATGGCCTGACAAATCAGGGGACTTCATATGATTGGTGCAAAACCATTGCAATAATACTCATGACAGAAAAATACATGTAGAGATATTAAAGGAGGAAAGAAGGCACGGTTCAAACAGGAGCTTGAAATTATTTCATAAAAAAAATGAGCAATTCATCAGTGAACGAGCAAACAGTGACATCACGGTCGGCTAACAAGCTCGGGTTCAAATTTCTCAATCACACTTTTTCTAAACGCGGCTGTGGTTCAAGTGAGCTGAATCAGTAAAATAATGATTGATTTGATTTGATTTTCCTGTCAAGCATAAATGCCAAACATTGTCTGGTTCCAGCTTTTCTCTATGTGGGCTCATTGTAAACTGAAAAGTTTGGGGTTATTAGATGGAAAGAAACAGCTCTTTAAAAGAAGCCGTGCCCTTGAGTCTGGGAGGTCGTACTCAGCATTTATCAAAATGCTGAGTGCTGCCATTTTATAGACCAAAACAATAAAAGCATTTCATGAAAAGCTAACATTAGTTGGCAGGGCCACCTTACATCACACTTCAGCTTTTACCACAGTCCAGTAACTGTCACTTTTGTCTCCTGGTCAGAGTGGTGCAACAAGTGGCACAAGCAGTGTTACTGTGAAGGTTTGAGGTATTCTATGACTTCACATGATGTTCCAGCATTTTCAGAAGCAGTGGAGCAACCATCAATATTTAAGCATGGCGCATTCATGCTTGGCCGCTTTGGACTGAATAAATCAGCCCTGTCACCCACAGCAAACTGCTGGTGTGGCTGCCGCCACCTGATCCAGTCCATGCTCCATCCTACCAAATACACCCAACTGTCCTGTTGTGGCACTCCCCATCATTGCCAGTATCAGGTTACATAAAGAACCTGAAGTGTTCAGCTGTAATGAGGGGAAACGCAGCAGCGCTCAGCCTCTTTAACTGCCTGACAGTACGCTGAATGACTCATTGATTGCTGAGAAAAAGTCCATGGGCAACAGTGAATTAGTACAGTGGAATTTCCATTCCACATTTCGATCTAGGCACGCGTCACCGATGGGTGGGGAGGTGGTTGTGGGGGGTTGAGACATGATACAAAGGAAGCACCACGGTCACCATGACCTTCAAACCACCGCAGACCTCCTGGATTTCAAAGTCCAAAAGCTCTTTCCCAGATATCGAGCCATGCGGCTGCCTCTGTGGATGTGAGCTAACCTCGGCAGCTAATTAAATTCTGTCATCAATCAGTTGATCGCATATATCTGCTCGCAGCACTAATTTTGTGGTGATGAAACAGGCTTGACTCCTTAATTCTGTGCTACATGCTTGCCAATAAGAGCCAATATATCAGGACTAAGGAACACAATAGGAACCCTCTTTCAGTTACACAACCTTGAGAAAATATGAGAGCAGCTTTTCATCACAAGCTACTTGACGGCTGGATATGAGAACAGCTCATCAGCTGTTTCAGAGATTACGGGAAGAGGATTGCTTTTCACCATTTTTTCATTTACTTTCATCTGACTGGAGGAAGTTATCTTGGACAAAGGTATCCTGCTTACGTTCAGGGACATACAAGACACTCTAGTAGACCTTGACATCTTAAGCTCTAACCTGTTCCAGGAAACAGGCTTATCGAGCTATCTGGAAAATTTCAGAGAGAAATCCAGGAAACATTCCCAACCCTTGATAGCTGAATCAAACTTACAACAGGCAAAGAGCAGGAGCAGCTTACACACCCCTGCTGATGATTTACTACTCCCAAAACAGCAGCAGCATGCAGATCAATTGTGTTGCATCACATCCTGTGTTTCGATGGCCCTAATAGTCATACAATTTCCAGTAGTAACCGTGTGGCTTAGGGCAGCAGATGTCTTTCTACATCTGTATGCAGCATGTATGCCACTAGGGTTGTCAAAAATATCGATACTCTGAAAAGTATCAATACTCAAACAGCGTATCTGATACAATACTAATTTGCCAATGTATCGATACTACAGTGTGCGCGCACTCGACAGGCAGCGTCCGGCAGCCAGAGACACATTTCTGCTGACAGTATGGCCAGTGGGGCTGCAGGAAGGCCAGAGCAGCCAGTCTTGGTGGAAAATGAAAAAGGCAAAAGCCTTGTTTGGAAATATTTTGAATACGAGGCAAACGAAGAAGAGAAACCGAAAGATCAGGCCAAGCCTGTGTGCAAACAGTGCTTTAACACGGTGGCAACGAAGTCGAGCTGCACAACTAACTTGGCCAAACATCTGGAGGAGCGACACCCAAGCCTTCATGATGAATTCTGACAGGTTAGTAAAGCTCCCATTCTTCATTTAACTGAATGTATTAAACTTATTACTGGCCCACATTAATGTTGATTGTTGGTCATTAGCTGTGGCTAGCATGCTACTGCTCAATTAATGTGTTTTTTTTATTTGACATTAGCCGCGGCTAGCAGCCTTTAGCTGGCTAACGTTACTCAAATGTTTTCTCTTACAGTTGCATAGTGAAGCAGAGAAATCTCGACCTACAACTAAACAGATTCATTTCATGTTAATAAAAAAATGTTTTATGCCTTTAAGTATTTGTCATTTTTTAGCCCTGCAGTATCGAAAATGGTTTCGAGTATTGAATATTTTCCTGGGTACTGATATCAAGTATGAAACGACAACCCTATATGCCACCTCTTAGACCAATTAGAGCCCAGCCAATACTGTTTTTGAGGCTGATAATCGCATAGATATTAAAGCATTATTACATTCATGTCTTTGGAATTATCCACTGAATTTGAGGCAGGATATTTGAGTCTTTTTACACCTACCCCTGTGGCTGATACATACAGTATACTGTGACGTTTGCCATGGAACATAATTGAAGTTGAAATGAGAGATGTGGTGTGCGTAGTGTGTGTGCTGCTGGCCATTTCTCCTCAGAGTCATATCTCACTGTGGAATGTTAGCATTCCACATGATGGCCTTCCCTTGAACAGGCTGATATTTCAGCTCACTAATTTGATAAACTGAAAAAAGGAGTTCAGCGAGATCATCACTACTCACATAAGGACGCACATATGATTTACTAACGATCAGTTCTCATGATGGCTCGGACCGTGAAAAGCAATGACTGGCCGGTCATAGCTTTTCAAAAAAAAAAAACAAACTCACCTCAACATCCAGACAATAAACGCTCACGGCTGGACAAAGCAGCGCTCTTGACACACGGCATTTCTTTGGTCTCCATACAGATTTATTGTGGGCAGACTAAACACTGTAAACTCTACACTGATAACATTGAAACAGCTTCATCAAGTCCAGCAACTTGTACAAAGACAGGTCAAATACCAGTCTGAGATGTTTATCACCTTTGGAAGAAGCATTCAGCTCCTCCAACTAATGGAGCTCCATTTTCAATTGATGACCACTTTGGTTTACATGTTGGACTCAAGATGGACACTGATACACGATGGTGTAACATCTGAGCTGACTCTAAGCTACAGAACAGCTTCTAAATGAACCCAGATCATTTTCTCATTGCATTGTTTGTTGCCAAATTGGATTCATTCAATTGGGAAGGAGAGAAGTGGTCCATGTGAAGCAGCCAGCACTCGTACTGATGACTGAAGTGTTTCCATTATTTGTATGTGGAGCGGCTGTATTGGTGCCACTGCAAAGCATGAAGCCAGTTTCTTTGTCTGATACTCCTCTGTCCATGACTGCTGCCGCCACTGGAATGTGAGCCATGTAGACTCTGCCGTCATGTGATCACCAGAGCAGTATATAGAGCTTTTCCATACACATGTGCTGGCTTGGCTTGATTCAGTTTGACTCAGCAGCTCGGCACAACTTGTTTAAATTGGTAATGGAATGCAAATCAAAGCGGTTTTACTCAGCGTAGCAAACAGGGTCGATGGGAAAGCCCTGCTAGTTATCTTGGACTGACCCAACTGGGCCTCTAACAAAGTACCATACACACCACACAACATAATCGCTCCTGCAGCACTTTCTAAACCAGATCATGGTGTTTCAGTTTGTTGATATGCAAAAAAAAAAAAAAAAAAAAAAAAAAAAAAAATCGGCCTGCAGAGACATGCACAGTGCCAATGTTGGGTAATCCATCACAGAACATTAAACCTGTTTGTTCTGTTCACCAGGACACATGCAGTGCAGACATTCAACAACATCAGGGATGTACACTGAACACACACCAACAGTCTAATTCCAATCGTGTAGCTGGTGAGGGCATGAAGATGTGGCAACAGGAAGTTACTTCCTGCCGGTGCGGCTTAGTTACTTCCTGTTGGTGTTACTTACCACTTACTTAACACTGGCACAGGGCGGTTGCAATAAACATGACTCTCCACCTGAACTACAGCAGGTGGTTACCAGAGCACGAGAATGTCTTGATGGAGGTTTGATAAGAAGGTCGATATCAGTTTCATCTCTGTACACTCAGTTCTACTCGCCGAGCATAAAAAGTAGACGTAAACATCTCGTTCAGTACGTTGAAGAACCTCATGGTTTGTCACCAGAGCGCAGAGAGACCTTTTTACCATGACAACAGGTGTTAAAACGCTGCAAAGTTCTAATGCTTAACTGATCAATGAGCCACTGTGCCTCATCGTCTACACAAAGGCCTGGGCAGGTTTTTACCTCTTATCAAAAACACCAGTGGGAATCTGATTCGTGGGTTTCATGGACTGGAGATACTTTATCTACAATACCAAGAGGCCAAAGTTCTGAATTATTAAATGTCACCTAAACACCAGCAGCTTTACGAGAACTTCACAAATAAATAAATTCTGTGATCAAAGTACACAAGATCTTCCACAGCAGCTGTCAGTGTATTATAGGGCTGGGTGATTGGACTAATGAAGCGATAGATCAGCGATTTGTGTTATGTCAATTAACTAATTCAATGATCTCTGCCACCTCTGAAGAACAAGTGACAGCTGCTGCTCAGAGACAGATACATTACACACATGGAAATAAATTACAATAAGCGTTATTATAATATGATAAAGATGGAATGTTTTTGAGTATGTGTGACCCTCTAACATCCGGTACAGACTCATTAAACTTGATCAATGTTCTTTTATAGCAGCTGACTCAGTAACTAGACATTTAACAGAACACAGTCTAGCAGCTACATAAACAGTGCTGCACTGAATCATGCTGTTATCCACATATGTTATCAGTCATGATAATCATCTGCATCAAAGGACTGGATTTCTAATTTGGGAAAATACATTTAGGGATATGCAGTTAAAAAAGGGGCAGCCACAGATTACGTACTCGCTGGATGAATGTCTTCTATTCATAGCTGAGATGTTTACAGTACCAGCTCTCTGTTCCAGAGTGAGTAACCAGCGCAAATTCATCAGGACTGTGATGCATTAGCCGGGCTACTGCTGCCAACAGTCACTCTGAAGTTTATCAAAATTTAACCTTGACAATTAAAAGGCTACTCGGGGTCAGACAAACACACGTCAGTTCGCCATGCTCCATCAAAAATCATCTCCAAGAGCCGTCATCAGTCACATGCAGCTGTGACCCGAGTGTCCTTCCAACCAAAACTCAGCAGCTGATTTCACTGAGGAGAACATGCAGAGGAGAGGCCAATCAGACCGGCCGGCTGCTGTTCAGCTCGCCTGTATGATGGCACATGATTGAAGCTCATCTATGCCAAACTGAGCTCAAGTCAGCAGACCAATCAGATCAGGAGGAGAAATCACTACACTGTAGGGACACACTTGTCCACATACTTTTGGCCATTTGTAAAACTGTTACTTCTCTTGGTAGAAGATGAGCTATAGGTAGCCCCTTATGGCCAAAAGTATGTGGACACCCAGGCCCACACACTCATAGACCGTAAACAGAGCATACCACCATCATCAGTGCCCTGCTGAAGGAGAGGAAAGCCCTAAAAACAGCACATGGTGTTGCATCAGCTGACACATATGGGGGCAATGTTTAAGCATCCACATTATTCTGTCTATATGGAATCATAAGGATCATTTCACTACACCCCTATAAAGCAACAAACGGGGCTTGGGGTCAGTGCAGGGATGAGCTGAGGCTGCGATGATGAATTCAGGGGCGACGCGAAGGCATCACCGACACCTGGAAGCAGCCTCCAGTCATTTTCATGAGAGCTTTGTCAGTGCTGAGAAAACACAAAGCAGCCTGAATGTTCACTGTGCAGCACATGTTGTTTTTGCTGCACATGTGCACACACAGCACATGACCCGGACTGATCCGCTCTGTGTTTGTGGATGGACGGGTCTCTGGAAACATTTTGACACGAATTCACCGATTCCTACTCTGGTGTCGTGCCGTTTCTGGCCATGTGTGGGGCTTACCTTGTCCAGCTCGTCGTGCAGCTCCGACAGGGTGGGTCTGATGAGCTTCTCGCCCAGCGGGGCTGCTGTCTGCCGGTAGAAATCGATGTTGGGCACGGCATCGATGGTGTTGTGGCCAAAAGTCCTCAGGTAATAGGTGTTGGTGTGGGTGTCATAGTGATAATGCTGCTGGCCCCCTGTGGACGAATGCAAGCTGGTCTCGCTCATCACCGTGTCACCGTTCTGTATCCCCTCGGTCGGCGGTGCCTCCGGAGAGGCCGCGCAGCCCGCTCCGCTCGGATCCGCGAAGTTCACCACCCGAAACCGGCCTTTGGCTTCCTCTCCGCCGACACCCGAATCAGTACCCGAACCCTCTGGAGGAGCGGTGGGAGTCGCCTTATCGCTGGATGGGACAGTGGTGGAGGCGTCGGAGCTCGGTGACTTATCTTCGGTGGCGCCCGCAGCCTCCGCCACCAGATCCACCTGGAATCGGCTCAGGCTGGGCGTCGGACCGGGCGGCCTCAGCCCCGAATCCATGGTTAAAAAATCGGTTTCCGTCGCGGTGCTGTCCGCCGGGCCGGAAGACGTGGAGGATGGCGCTGACATGGCACAAAAAACACAAACGAACGTGACACCGTGTGGGAAAAAGCCACGCTACGGCTCGTAAAAGTCACAGAGGGAAGTGCGAAAGTCCGGGAGGTGCCCCGTGACAGATGCACGACTCGCTTCCAATTCACAGGGACGAGCACAGCGCTCTGCCCGGACAGGAGAGGTGCGGGAGGGGGGCACACGGTAACGTTAGTAACGTTTGTGGTGAAGGATAGCTCGCTAGCTGCCTTGCAACATGAGGCTACAGGCTGGGAACTTTTAACCACTCTCCTCCTCTTCTTCTTTATCTTCTTCTTCCGACAGTAAATCCAAAAATCCTCCTCTGACTTTCGCTCGCTAGCCGCCGGACCTAATCCCGCCCGCCTCGCGTCTTTCTGTCGTTCAGAACAGGATGCTGTCGTCGACCTTGCCGCAGCTCCTCCTAGACTCCCGGAGCTCCCCTCGCTGTTATTATACACACTGCAGTCGGCATCACTGAAGGGTGGGCTCCCTACGAGTGAGACCTCGCGAGATGTCATCGATCTCGTCTGGTTTTATTTTGGAGGGGAGGCAAACGTCGCGAGAGAACATCACAATACCCAAACAGTAGGCGGGACGGTGACAGGCTCCTATGAGAGTGAGGGGGCGAAACTGCACCAACAGGCCAACCGAACAGTCTGTGTGTGTGTGTGTGTGTGTGTGTGTGTGTGTGTGTGTGTGTGTGTGTGCGCGCGCTGCTGTCTGTCAGTATGGAAGCTTTCTGTATTCACGAGAGGACAGGTGACAGGCTGTGACAGGCCGTGGGGGGTGTTTGTTGCCTGAATGTGGGGGTCCTTCAGTGTTTCTCCCTGTAGCCTGTTTAGGGCCCAAACCGCCCACACCTGTGCCCCCTGGGCCTCAGCACACACATGTTCAGTTCATCAGAGCACACTTGAACCTGTCTCACAGACTGTAGAGCGTACATGGTCACACAGCATTCCGAGCAACCTGTGAGAGCACAGTGCTGCTTCCTGTTTCACATTTACACTATTTGAAGCTAACTCGTGATATTCTAATGAGCTGACACATTTTTCAAATTTCATGAACTCACTTTTTTCTTTCTTAAACTCCTAATTGGTACATACGAGCTGATGTTTCATGGTTTGCGTTGTGTCATTCCATTACTGGAACAACTTCAGTTTTTGCACCTCATTTTTGTTGTCATTGAATCTAAATTTAGACTAAATAAATGAAAATATATTTTTTACAAAGACAACAGGGACACTTTGGATGTGAGCTGACCTGTTATGCTGACCTGGCTGCTGGTGAACAAAACCATGTGTTTGTAATTCAGCGAGTGTATTAGTCACACTCCATCACTGGTTAAGTATGAGGCATAGTGTAGTGAAAATTACACAACAAACTATAGCAATAAACTATAACCAATGTTAACACAAATAACATTGTGCCAATGACACCATGAAAACGACGTGGCCGTGTGAAAGGTGCTGCTTGTATGGCTGTCTGGCTACAACATGATTGTTGTAGTTCACTCTTAGGGCTTTGGCAGTTGTTATCAAACTCAGCAGTAAAAAGACACTGTGAACAGTGAAGCATTTAGCAGCTAAAGAGCCACATATTATCCCCAGGAGCTGCCCCCTCCACATGACGTCACAGCTGGAGCAAATAGTGTTATTTAGTGTGTAAATAATTCGTAACCAGGTTTGTTTGTATACTGACAAGCATCTTTTCTCTGGCTAAGTAGCAATTGTTTGCGTCAAAGGAAGGAGTGGGGGCCAGAGGTGCTGCCAGCCAATCAGAGTAGGAACTCATGAATAATGGTCTCATGACATTAACAGACAGCTGGGTGTGGTCATGTGGAGACAACTTTGGGAGAAACTGAATAACCTTTGAGTGTTTGAGTGAAAGTATCGCAAAAGTTTCTGAGACAAACGGAAGTCTGAGTCGTTTTCAGGAAGCATCATGAAAAATAATAATGTGTCAGTCTGTGATAAGTTGTGGAATGTTGGCACAAGATGAAAGCTCAGGGGCCGAGCACAAAACGAGGACGAGGACTCAAATACAACACGTGCTTAGAACATGAAGGTAACCATAAAAACACACACACAGGAAAGATGAAACTTTAGCTCTAATAATAATAATAATTGCCTCAGTAAGACTCACTGTAGACCAGGGGTGTCAAACATACAGCCTATGGGCCAAAACCGGCCCGCCAGTGGGTCCAATCCAGCCACTTTGCAAAGTGTAAAAATTACGTTAAAGAAAACATTAACTAGTGTACTACTATTTTCAGATAATCAATCGATAATGAAAATCTCCCAGTAGTTACAGACCAAAATATCCCCCCTGTGAAGAGAAATTTGAGCCATATCACACTGAACCAAACACGCAGTTGATTTAAAGCTCAGTCACGTGCAGTTGTATCTTTACTGTTCTGGTTCAACAGTTTTCTGGATAAGAAACAAGAGAAACAAGCATGATTTATTTATTTGTACATTTTGACTGGTCTGGCCCACTTGAGATCAAATTGAGCTGTATGTGGCCCCTGAACTAAAATGAATTTGACCCCCTGCTGTGGACTCACCTGTGATACTGACTGCCTTAACTAGTCATTTAGCATAGTACAATATGTTTCTGTTGATTTGTTCTGTACACGTGACATCTATTGCACGTCTGTCCGTCCTGGGAGAGGGATCCCAGATAGTGACAGAGGGTGTCACTCCCTGTACAGATTGTAAAGCCCTCTGAGGCAAATGTACTTTGTGGCTTTGGGCTATACAAATAAAATAAAATTGATTTGATTTTTGATTTGATATAGTTGCTTCAGTCTGAGCTCAGATATTCTTTAAACATTAAGATTTGGGTTCGGGAGGCAGACACGGTCAACACCTTTAAGAGTAGACTTAAGACTTTCCTTTTTGATAGAGCTTATAGTTAGGGCTGGCTCAGGTCATCCCTTAGTTATGCTGCCATAGGATTAGACTGCTCCCCCCCCCCTCCTTCCTCTCTCTCTCTCTCTCTCTCCTCTCTCTCTCTCTCTCTCTCTCTCTCTCTCTATAGTGTTATTGATGATTTGCTGCTGCTGTGCATCTGTGTCTCTCTTATCTCTATCACAGGTTCCACTGCTCTACTGTAATCATTTTATCATTCAATCTGTAATTCATTGTCATTTTATCATTCACTGTAATTCATTGTCATTTTATCATTCATTGTAATTCATTGTCATTTTATCATTCAGTGTAATTCATTGTCATTTTATCATTCAGTGTAATTGTACAATATGTTTGTGTTGATTTGTCCTGTACACGTGACATCCATTGCACGTCTGTCCGTCCTGGGAGAGGGATCCCTCCTCTGTGGCTCTTCCTGAGGTTTCTTCCACCTTTTTTCCCTGTTAAAGGTTTTTTGTGGGCAAGTTTTTCCTCACTCGAACTGAGGGTCTAAGGACAGAGGGTGTCACTCCCTGTACAGCTTGTAAAGCCCTCTGAGGCAAATGTGTTTTGTGAATTTGGGCTATACAAATAACATTGATTTGATTTGATTTGATTTAAGATCATCCTAATGATATACATATACATACACATATACATATACATATACATATACATATACATATACATATACACTGATTTATTACAACATAGTACAACCAAAAGCAAAACTACATGACTATGAAAGAGGGGTTGTATGTCTGTATGAAGGGAAAATCACATAAGTAAGACATAAGAACACAGAAATGGAGCTCATGCTGCTTCATGACATCCTCCGTCAGGTCTAAAGTTTCCCAGCCTGGTCTATCTGTCTGTCTGTAATGCAGCAGGGTGTCATGCTGATAATCACACTGTGACAGACTCTGCTATATCTTTTCACAGAGTGTGGAAGGTCAGACCCCCCAGGTAGCTTCCCCTGCTCATTAGTCAGAAGGACTGCTAATCCAGTTAATGCTGCTCTCTACAGCAGGAGATCATTACTGTGACACTCAGTCCTGTGCTACTCTCACAGCCTCCACACACCAACACACACAACAGTGCTTTTCTGCTTCAAATTATTACTTTGACCCTCCTCTTTTCTGACCAAATTCTTCATGAAAATATTTTAAATTTATTGTATTTGGATAGTCTGATGCATCCAGAATGTAGTATCACACACTCTGAATAAAAAATGTAAGTAAAAAAGTAAAGTGGTCTGATGAATATCATTATCAGCATTTTCTCACTGCTCACCAGATTTACTCATGTCCATCACCCTCAAACATGATGGACAGGTTCCAGTTAATGGTGGTCAGCACTTGAGTGCACTTACAAAGCAGAACAACCAACTCATATACAACTTAAGTAAGTTAAATTAAAGTATTTCTGACCAAGCAATCTAACTGTTCAGCTAGCCAATTAGAATGTGCTCAGTATGACAGCACACCTGACTCATCACTGAAAATATTACTCCCCCATCTCCACATTGTCACATCATAAAAATATATAACAGGTAAATAAATGTATGAATAACACTGGAGGTCAACCTTCATAAAATATAAACCACAATTTTTTTTTTTTTTTTCTGTATTTCATGTTGTCATTAGACCGCCCCATTAATGCATGTTCATACCTCCCTTACAAAGGAGATCAAACAGTTTAGTGACCATAGAGAAAATGTTGAATTTTGAGAATGAATACATCTTTCATTTTCAATACATTTTAACATTTGGAATCAGCAACACTTTGTATGTGAGAAATGTACATGAGCCAATGAGTAGCTTAAAAATACACGTGATGTGTGAAGTTCACAGACTTAGTAGATGAATCTGTCCATGGAGAAATTATTGTTTTCAGCAGATATCTTTTAGTGTCGTTTAGTTTAGTGTCCATATGTGTTGGATTTATTCAGTTTAGAGAAACTCTACGATCTTTAGAAAGTCCTGACCGCATCACTGTCATGCCAATAAAAACAGTAAAGCACACCCTCGGTGTGATGTAATATTGCTTTAATAGAGACTTATTCTTTTGTTGTCCTTGGGGTAACGTGTTTATGTTTCTTTATTTTGGCTGGGCCTAACACCCTTCAGGGTATGGAACTAGTACATATATACAGTACCAATCAGACACAACTCCTCATCCAGTGATTTTAATATGATTTTCTACATTGTAGAGTAACACTGATAACACCAGAACCATGACATAACACATATGGAATTATGTGGTAAACATAAAACATGTAAAGAAAGTCAAATCTGTTTTATATTTTAGATTTTTTTCTTTGATGACAGCTCTGCACTCTCTTCATTCTCAGTCAGCTTCATGAAGTCATCACCTGGAATGATTTCCAATTAATATTTTTGCCTCATCAAAAGTTAATTAGTGTAATTTCTTGTCTTCTTAATGTGTTTGAGACCATCACTTGTGTTGTTCAGAGGTAGTGCTGACATGCAGTAAATGCCTCTATTCAACTACTGTAGTAGACAGGAACCAAGATCAGAGATCACATCTCTCCCATTTTGGCTTCCTTGCATTGGCTACCTATTAAATCTAGAATAAAATTTAAAATTCTTCTCCTTACTTACAAAGCTCTTCATGGTCAGGCACCATCATATCTAAAAGAACTCATAATACCTTACTACCCCTCTAGAACACTGCGCTCTCAGGACACTGGGTTCCTTGTGGTTCCTATAGTTTCCAAAAGTAGATTGGGAGCCAGAGCTTTCAGCTATCAGGCTCCTCTTCTGTGGAACAAACTACCATTCTGGGTTCAGGAGGCAGACACGGTCAACACTTTTAAGAGTAGACTTAAGACTTTCCTTTTTGATAAAGCTTATAGTTAGGGCTGGCTCAGGTCATCCCTTAGTTATGCTGCCATAGGATTAGACTGCCGGGGGACTCCCCCTCCCTCCCCCAGGGTTGTTATGCCTAGCACGGCACGGTATTGGTTGAGATGCAGTCACATCTCCCTTACCAAAAAACCTCTCTTCACTTCCTTCTTTTTCTTCTTTTTTCTTTTTTTTTCTTTCTTTCTTTCTTCTTCTCCTCTCTCTCTCTCTCTCTCTCTCTCTCTCCATCTCTCCATCTGTGGACATGTCTCATTAATGCATGTTACTAACCAAACTTCCCCAGAGTTTCTGTGCTCTGTCGTCCAGCAGGTTCTCGTGGATTGTGGCTGCTGCTGTGATCCTGCATGACGTCCACTACACATATTATTACTACCATTATTGCTACCATATCTGCTACTGTGGTCATTTTATCAGTCATTGTAATTCATTGTCATTTTATCAGTCATTGTAATTGTACAATATGTTTGTGTTGATTTGTTCTGTACATGTGACATCTATTGCACGTCTGTCCATCCTGGGAGAGGGATCCCTCCTCTGTGGCTCTTCCTGAGGTTTCTTCCACCTTTTTTCCCTGTTAAAGGGTTTTTGTGGGCAAGTTTTTCCTCACTCGAACCGAGGGTCTAAGGACAGAGGGTGTCACTCCCTGTACAGATTGTAAAGCCCTCTGAGGCAAAAGTACTTTGTGACACCTGTTAGTTTGATTTCACCAGTCCAACACACGCTCACCAAACATAAAAACTTCACAGCAAGTTTGTTTTTCAGTGTGTGAACATCATTGTAGAAATGTGAACATGTGTAATGATCTAATGATGGGAGTGACTTTTCACACAGACACAGCTATTTAATTATTGTTATTATTATTACAGTTTTGGCAGGCTTCAGTGGAGCAGCAAGTTGAGTAAATGCTGACAGTTCCTTTGGGGCCCAGGTAAGTGGGAGCATTTATAAAGAGTTGCTACAGGGACATTCAAGTCACAGCATGTTTCCTGTTTTTCCTCATAATAACCATGTTTATTCTGGAGCCACACAAAATCAGCAAGATTATCAGTCTTGTGCTTGGACTGTATAAAGAGTAGCCACATTGACCAGAGCTTTCTAATATTCAACAGAAAGTTTTGGAACTCTTTTAAAGTATTAGGGTGATGATAGTCTTTATTTTTTTAATTCTCTAAAACAGCTGGACTCTGTAGTTTTTAATCAAACGTTACTCAAACAGGAAATACTGCATTAGTTGGGGACTATTTTTGGCTGTGGATTAATGCACAGTGGATGCTCTAGTGAGTATTTCAGGCAGCAGGGCAGTGTATGAAGGACTGAATCAAAATAAACTGCAGTGTGTGTTCATGGAACATATCAGCCATTCCAACAGAGTTGGCTCATCGATGTGTATTTAATGTGAACGTTTTTAGACAACAATGGAGCTCAGAGAAAGATACATAGTAACATATTAATGCCACACACACATTGAAACCATTAGAGATATTGGAAGTGTTTGCACAACATTTACAGTGAAGCAGTCACTGGCAATATAATTCTTAATTCCAGACATAAAGGTAAAATAACATCTGCATTAATCAAGTATTGCCACAGTGATGAACTTGAGAGCTCGAGAATTGTTGCAATTGGTAAGGACAGACTGAAGTGCAGTCTCAGACAACGGGGGGTTTAATGTAAAAGGTTTATTACAAGGTTCAGGGGGAAATGGTGATGGCAGATGGCTCAGTTGAGATGAAATAGAAATGATGTTTCTGAGGCTTTGGGAAGTTTGGGTAACGGCATGGAATGAACTGTTCTGTCAATGGTGAGAATAAGCTTGGGTCATTTAATTTCTAAATATGTAATTTTGCCTTTGCTGCTAGACCTTTAGCACTCTATTACTAATGTTCCCACATATTTCAGCAAATAAAGTGGGAGTACAATTGTATCATAACTGATAGAAATGCTGATCAAAAAAAGACAAAGATAAGGGCAGAATGTTAAAAATGTTCTTTTGGGATCATTCACGGTTTTACTGTAAGATTTGAAGTGTGGGCTAAAATATCTGCCCTGCTTTTGAAATGAAATAAAGACATTTTGTCAGCAACTTTTATCAGCAAGCTTTCATGTCTCTAGTCAGATAATGAATTAATCCTCCTCATCCTGCTCTTTCACTGCTCCATCCTCTCTTAGTTCACTGTAAGATGAGAAGTGTGCCACAGGTTTGACCTTCTGGGTTATTTCTGTTGTGACCATGTCTAAATCAACAGGTCTACAGATGGACCCCTGCAGTGTAATCCATACCAATCAGAAGGTACTGGTGCTCAGTGTTGTGACCCTCAGTATCAGTCTGCAGAGACTTGTTAAATTACCACATACCCTGGGAATGTCTGCAGTATGTTTCAAGCAAAGTTTAAGCAAACAGAGTTTACAGCCACTGGTTATTTCGTCAGTGTGTTATTTCTGAAATGCACTGTAGAATTGAATTGTGAGGAGAAAACATGGATGTTACTTAGTGTGCAGTGATATTCCTCATAATGAAGATGCCTTTCAAAGAAGTCATTTTGCATCTATTGGTGGGTGTTTTCTGTCTGTTTGTAGTTGTTTTGTGTGTCTTTGTGGTCATTCTGCATGCATTTGTGCTCATTGTGTGTGTCATATTAGTCATTTTGGGTCTTTGTCGATGTTTTTTGTTCAATGATCTACCTCTAATAGTCTCACAGCCAGGTGTTTTAAAGAATAAGTGTCTGTTTTAAGGGTGCAGGTGTCTGTGAAGATAAATGAAACTTTGGGTAAGACTTTTCCTCCCACAAAAACAGATATAGTATATTTTGAGATCAAAGTATTCATTGCACCTCTGCAGTTGGATGAATGACAAATGTTATTATAACTTCCCAGCAGAGCACAACATTGCATGGTGGTGTGGTGGAGTTTATGTATCATCAGTGTTTCGTTTGTTTTGACCATACCTGTGGCCTTTCACTTAACAGGGTGCTGTGACTTTTACTGAGTGCGACTCAGCTACCAACATCTGAACACAGCTCATTCTCTCCAAGGTGACTGTGGTGAGACAGATGAGTGTCCAAACTGTGACGCAGATATAGACTGATTTCACATATGGAAAGAAATATGTCCCAAAATTATAGATAGGATTCAATTTCCAATTCAGCTGAATTTCATTTATATAGTGCCAAATCACAACAGAAGTGATCTCATGATGCTTTAAATACAGAGCAGTTCTTGACTTTATAATAATATTTACAGAGAGCCAAGACTTACTTGATGACAGTGGCAAGAAAAACCTCTGAAATAAAGAAATGCATGTTGTGTATTGGTGCAGGTGGAAAACTGGGATGTCTCACACTCAAATCCACACGTGTCAGGTGATCTGTGGACTCAAACACAACAATTTGTAAATCAGAATCAAATGTTATGTGTCATAAAAATTAGGGTTACACAGTTAGTTAGATGTTTTAACTTATACAATGTTTGTTCCTATTTGTTATTTGTCCTTAGGGCACTTCCCTTTATTGCTGTTTTCCTGAGACTGGCAGGGTAAGGTAAAGTTCAGGTTAATGTATAAATAGAGGGATTTGAGAACAGAATGAGTCAGGGACAGGTCAGAGAGATGACATCAAGATTGGGGACATACTGGCTACACATTAGGGGATATGTAGAAGAAAGCTGTTTAAAGGCATTATATGCAAATTGACTTTTAACAATTTACAGGGGTTGAGACAGCCCATCTTCAGGAAAATGTATAAGAACCAACTGTTAACGCTCCTCAGGGAGCCTTTTTCTCTGTAACCCCTTTAGTGTGTTGCACTGTGAAACGCTCCTCTTGTACAAGAACAATAAATTCAACTTAAACTTTGATGCTTTGAATCCGATCCTCCTTATTTAAGGGTTTTTCTTTAAAATTCCCGTAACATTATGTACGTGTATATTAATTAGTGCTTTAGGTTCGGATGTGTCCATTTGTAAAATTGTTTGACATTTATTAAGTCAGATGCTATTTGCTTGTGGATAGGAAGATGCATCACCCTCTTTCTTTCTTTTTTTGTCATATGCTTGTAAATCTTGTTTGTCATGTCCACCGTGTCAGGAAAATCACAACTGTGTTTCTGCAACAGGTGATTAATGCAGCGAGTGTTACCTCTCCCCATGTGCACATACACTGCCAAACACAAAACAAGTGGGTTACCATCACAAACAGTATGCTGGTGAAAATATTGTTGTTCACACTCAGAGGTTCTGAGCAGATGCAAAACGCAGTATACATGTGATAAGATGTCTAATGACATAAATAAAATGTACAGGTAAAACCAGGTGAAACTGGAGCATGAATTCATGCTCTGATGATGTCTCATATTGAATAAATACTGCATATGTGTTAGACATTTCACACGTTTTAAACAGTATGGAAGACCAAAATGTGTATTCAAATATATATATATATACACACACACAATATATTGTATATTATATAGTGTCAGAATGCTTTTCTGTTTCTGGCGGGAGGAGAAGGAGAGAAGCCTCAAATGTCACTACGACCTCTCAGAACAGTGTAAGGCCATTAGCACATAGTTGATTCAGGGAGCTCATATTCCCAGAAACCAGTGCTACAACCACACTCAGGTCTTTGAGGTGTGGATTTCAAAAAAGAACTGATACAGTTCAAAGAGGGATGAAGAAAGCAGGACAAAAGTGATACATTCACTCGTACATTTTAAGTTGTTTTGATCAAGCTGTGGATGATTTAAGAACAGCAAAATGGCCCACAGTACCATGTGTTCTGTAAGTTTTCTGCCTATGTAATCTAAAAAAGGTCTCTCACCAAAATAAAATGAGCCTGATTGCAGGAGAGTTTAATGTTCTTTTCTTAAACCTCTCTGACATCTTCCTGTCAGCCTTGGTGTTCCAAGGCAGATTCACTAAATTCTCTCAACTGCAGGAACTTGTTCAAATCTCAGCCAGATGAATGTCACAGGCTCATAAAGAGCTGCATGCCATTTAATCATTATTGACATGCCTAAATAACCATATAAAGCAGCATGTTCTGCTCTATGTGGAATTATTTTCTTTGTGATTAGTTATGACAAGACTAATTTCACACAATAGAGCTTTAAGTCCTGCTGACAGGATTTGTTGACTCAAGTCACTGAAGTCCACTTTTTTGCTTTGACTCTGTGACGTTGATGTAAAGTGTCAAGTTGATTGTATACATGTATGGGTGTGTGTGTGTATGTGTGTGTGTGTGGGTGTGTGTTTGTTGACTCAAGTAATTTGTGTGCCAAGTAATTTTGAATAGAAACGATTCATTAAAACAACAACAACAAATATATCTCTGGTGTAAACAGCAATACACATAAAATATAAAATATATACAAGTTAAGTAAAGATATCTAAGAAAAATACTCAAATCTGATATTCACAGTGTACATCTAGCAGTATAAACAGTATGAACAGTATAAACAGTGTGAAGTATCAAAAATAAAAGATGTGTACAGTGTAAACAGTATGTAAACAGTTTTGAATGGCATACAGCATAGTGCAATTTGGTATTAGCAACTTTGTAAAGTTTGCAAAGTGGCTGGTGCCATTGGTTTGTGCATGGGGGGTGGGGGTGGGGAAGGTGGTGTCAATGTCCAGAGTTTGTGGGAGCAGAGCACATGAAGGAAAGGGGTGGGGTGGCTGGGAGGGAGTTCAGTATACTGACAGCCTGGTGGATAAAACTGTCTCTCAGTCTGCTGGTTCCGACCCGGAGGCTCCTCATTCTCCTCCCGGAGGGCAGCAGGCTGAAGAATCAGTGGTTGGGATGGGTGGAATCACCTGCAATGCTGAGTGCTTTGTGGGCCAGGTGTGAATTGTAGATGTCCTTAGGGAGGTAAGGGGGACAGAGATGATCTTCTCAGCTGCTCTCACTATGCGCTGCAGGGTCTTAAAAAATACACATTACTGTCTCATAGATGCATTTCCTCAAGAGAAAAATAGATCAGTCAGAACAGGACAGTAAACAGGTGTGACCTACAGAAAGGCAATGAGGCCCACCTTTCTTTTCTTCTTAACTACATACTGCATAGTTGTTCCACAACATAACACACACTTTGGTTTCTCACAGACACATTTACTTAAAATAGAACAATACAGATCAGTCAGCACATGAAAACATCTAAATAAAGTGGTGTGACATACAGAAGGGCTGTCAGTCTTACATTTCTTTTCCTTAACTTCCTTTGGGTCAAATGCAGAGACATCCTCTGAGGCCATGCCTCTAACTGAGAAAAGTGTTCATCACGGAGTCCAACAAATTTCCCATGAACAGGTACTGAATCAAAGGTGTACTTGAAGTCTTTTGGATGTACACCATGTATAGCAGTCCCATCAGGTTCACAGAAATGTTTTGTACATCGTTCAGGTGACGTCCAACAGTCTTTGTGGTTCCTTAACATCCTCAGTAACTAAAAGGATTTTAATAACCGTTGTCTCGATGGTGTCCTTTTTCCAATCTGTTGGCTTCATGCAAAATAGTAACAAAGGTGCCTGTGATTTAGAGATACTAGGCCAGTGGCTACACACAAGGATGCATTAAATAACAAGTGAAAACCTGTTTACTAGGGTTCACACCCAAAAGAGGTTACACTGTGCTGGTTTATTATTATTTATTGTCTGCTACAGTTCAAATTACCACAAGCAGGACTGAGCTGGAAACATGAAACTTGACCCAATAACTGGAAATGTGAAATGCTTCTCAAGAAACATGAGCCCAATTGGCCAGGTGGTGGTTCTGTAATCAAGGCCAAAAATCAAATTCTAAATGGAAAGGCCACACCCCTCATACCTTAAGTCTGACTGCCTCAAAATTTGACACACAAGTCCAGCTCAATGACTATAGGGACTCCACCATTATGGATTTTGCTAATTTACACAACGTGAAAAAGAGTAATATAAATAAACTTATTTAGTTTTAAACAGTGTCACCACCAAAACTGGTGTACAGCCTTGTTGACACATTTCTATTATATTAAAAATGGACAAGATCTGTCAAAAAACTTAATAGCAAATTGGTCGTAATTCATAAAAAAATGTCTAAACATCATAAATCTTGGCACATAACTTTTGGGAAAAGGTAAACTGAAGCATTTTGAGCCTGACCTAACGTCTCCCATGTGAGAAATGCTACAGGGTTTGTGGTGTCGCGGCAGATGTCCGTCTACCACGAGCTTCTGCTTGAGGTTCTCTTTGACTCTTAAAGGAAGTTTTTCTTGGCCACTGTTGCCAAGTGCTTGCCCATGGTGGGAATTGTTCTCTCTGTAAATAATATTCTATAGTGTACAGTCTAGACCTAATTTATTTTGAGTGTCATGAGATAACTTATGTTATGATTTGGTGCCATAAAAAAAATAAAATTTTTTTTTAAATGATTTCATTAAATTGATTCTTATTGAGTCTCACTCCTTTTCTAAACAGAATTACACTGGCTGAGGTGTAGGGTCCTGATCTGCACTTGTCTTCCCATTTTCCCATTTATTTCCCATTTGGAGCCACAATTGCAGTGTGTCATATTACCTCTGCTTACTATCTTGCCCTCACTATGTGCATAAAACTAGCAGTTTCAATTTGTTTTAAATATTTAAAATAACTCTAGAAATATTTATAATATCTCTGCAGTATGTGATCTAAAAAAGACAAATAAAACCAAAACTGAATGTGCATGTAGATGACAAACATCTGGAGGAAATATGCTTTTATTGTGATCTGGCTTGCTACCGTCCAGCTGATAAAAGCTTCAGTAGCCTCAGTTTGAATGACAGAATGAGAAAAAAACAACTTTTCAGCACACAGCGTTTAAACTGTCCTGCAGTAAACGCTCTCCAGCTGGGTTTGCATGTCATTAACAAACAGAACATTTATTGACCAATAAGTCAGCACACACAGAGTCACTCCCACTGTCAAGGCAGAGTGGAAAGTTTCCCTGGATACCCTGCTTGTTGTCAGCTTACACACACTGTCGCACAACCTGCATTTATCCTTACAGCTGGAGCATGCAGTGTTGATCAGTGGCTGAACTTTGAATTACAGAAAACATTATGGATATCAATATTGATGGTGCTCCATAGATGTTCAAATGTCAAGAAAATCCCCTGAAGGTATATTTCATTCAGAGTGAGGAGGAGGAGCTGCATCTTACCACTGCTCTGTACACACTGATCTCAGACTAGTCTAAGACCAGACTGACAAAAATACAGACGGACACATTTTAAACTTGTCAAGTTAATGACCCTGTCCCCAGGCTATCTGTGAACTAAGAGCTAGAAACTGTTTCAGTAATTAACATCACCCTGTGACCTGTTTCTAAAATGAGTAAACGACAATTGCAGTGTTTTTTAACATTTTCATAATTTTATGAAAACAGTCCTGCAAACCATAAACTGAATGCATTCTCTAAATAAAAGGAGGAAAATGTTTTACAACTAAACTAAATTGAGAGATTCATTTTGTCATTGTTTAGTCCTGATCCATGGTGGATATTTCAGTCACAGATAATAAAATGTGTCCACAGAGAACGTTGTAATTGCAGGTTGCAGAGTGAGTGAAGAAGCAGTCCTGCATCATTTTTGATCTGACATACTTTGTATCAACTTTAGAAGAGGAAGAGACTGTTCTTAACTGGAATCATTCTTTCCAGTCACTTCACAGCCGGCTCGTCATTTTATCTCTAAGAAGATTTCTTAACAACTTTTTTATGACCAGATCTGTGCCTGGAACAAATACGTTCTAACAGAGACTCGAGATAAGACATGGCTCTGCATCAGGACGATAGTCGGCTCAGTGGCTCCAGATGTCACTGCCCAGCAAGAAGGTTCTAGGTTTGATTGGGGGCTGGTTGGGGGTCAGAACCTTTCTGTGTAGAGTTTGCATGTGCTCCCTGCCTTTGCAGAGATATAATATTTTGGTACATATACTGTATACAGGAACTATAACTGTTCACAATTTTAAATATTCATCCATAGCACTTGTGCAGTTTACTTTTTACCAGTTGCTTCCTTTGTTTTACAACCATTTGACATACTTCATACCATACTTACCAGTTCTTAAGTGACCCTGAGTCATCTCCACCCTGCAATCTAGCAACCCCAGTGCCTGGAGAAGCGACTTTAAGAGTGGCAGAGGAGAAAGAGATGGAGACCACGAAGACTACACAGAAAACAGTAATCATGGCAAGAGCAAGTTGCTCTTGACAAATCGTCAGCCACAATATTTACTGAGTCTTTAATGTGGCGCCGTGTTGTTGTATATCCAAACAGTATGATTGCTAACACAAAAACCATCTCATAAATCTGTGGTACCCAAGGAATGAAGCAAAGTTATTGGATTATGGTTTGTCCAGACCACCAGAGGAACACTAGAGTCAACATAAACTTTGAAATGTTACAACACCCACATAAGTGACTGTCAGGTCTCATGGGTCAAACATTAAACAACTCCCTGATGTATGGACATCATCGTTTAAGTATCGCTGTAGATCACCATGTCATAAAGGTGACAGCACAATCTTAAAGCAACCTCTTGTCCAACACTGCAACAAAATAGGGGGGAAATATGACCTGGTGACTAACTGTCATTTGTTTTTACAAAGATGCAAGTCAACCAAGTTTACCTAAGTTTATAGCATCTTCCACAGAGAGAGGTCACAAAGTGCTTTACAAGAAGAGAACGATAAAAAGGCCAGTGTGAATAAATTGACTAGGCCATTGACATTCCACAATGTCTGAGCCACCACTTCAAAGACACCATCACCTTTTGTTTTTAGTCATACCTGAGGAACATCTGGTGATATAACCCTGGTGTTATAAGGATGGAACAGATCAGGGATGGATGCTGGTCCCTGAGCCTGCTGGGCTCTGTATGTGAAAACAAGAACTTTAAAGCAAATCCAGACCTTGATGGAAAGTCATAGTAAAGCAGATAAGATGGGTGTGATGTGAGATCTTCTTTTGGACCTGATCAACAGGGATTGATTGTGAATGATCATTTGTAGTTCAGGTTGTAAAACAACAGCTCAGAGTTTGGTGATGTTTCTTTAATGGATGAAACATGAATGTACTGATCAGATATAACCACGATTCAGTCAGTATAACATGACCCCAGAGTGGATGACACTGCAGAATGAGGGAGGGATTTACAGAGCACAGCACACCCGGCCCAGATGCAGCACATGATGCTTCAGGTGGACGGGGTCATCACATAACAGCTGGAGTGGGTGCATTCCATTTAGATGAACCAGTTTCGGAGACACTTAATATGAAGCCATTGTTAGTGGGATTCATTTCACCTGAGCATTTCCTGCTTTTCAAGTCAAAATGGCCGCCGTGCAAAAGGTCTGTAGAGTACATGTGTGCTTTGTCATGCAAGTACACATGGAAAATGCAGTTTTTAGTTCAATGTGACTTAAAGATCAAAATAATAAATACAAATACAGATCAGAAGTAACAGCATAATTGATAGACTTTCAATTATTATCCACATCCACCAGCTGTAAAAATGTAAATGTATGCAGGAATAATGAGTCAACAACACACCTTGATGATTTCACTGACAGCTTTAGTGGATGTGTCACAGCTCAGCATCATTACACCTTGAACTCTGATCGTCTTCTCTGTCTGCTGTACAGTCACATTTAGAAGAACTTCACTTGGATATTTCCACTTTACTTTATGCTTCTACTCTACTACATTCATCTGACAACTAGTCAGTACATTTATGACATCAAAAAGCAAGCATAATACAACATACTGGATAGATTAAACCTTTGTGTTTTCAACTTTTACAAAAGTTAGGGGTAAAGTTGAGGTTCCAAAGAGACATTTCACATTTTATTATTATTATGATTATTATTATTATTACTACTACATTCATCTGACAACTAGTCAGTACATTTATGACATCAAAAAGCAAGCATAATACAACATACTGGATAGATTAAACCTTTGTGTTTTCAACTTTTACAAAAGTTAGGGGTAAAGTTGAGGTTCCAAAGAGACATTTCACATTTTATTATTATTATGATTATGATTATTATTATTATTATTATTATTATTATTATTATCATTATTATTATTTTACATTGCAAGCAAGTATGATTTTGAATGAAAGACTTTCACTTGTAACTGTGTATTTTTACATTGTGGCGATACTTTTACTAACTCACCGGTAACTATTCAAAACATTTTGGTGCCCCCTGCTGTTAAAATGCTTCGTTACAACTGGAATCAGGCTAGTTGACACATAACTGGACACATAATATAGATACAATTCCCCTCAATAATTCTCACATGGTTTCATTTCATAACACATTCAAATCATCCAAGATGTCACAGAAGAAAAAAAAATCAAAGATTAAAAATTCTTGAGATTAAAAGTTCGAAAAATGAAAACATGGAGGCATAAGAGTCAGTCAAATCCTGTAAAGAGGCTTTGAGGCCAGCTGGATTTACAGTGACAGCCAGGTTCAGTCAGGCTCCATCTGCTGATGTTTCATCTGAAAATGAGTTCGACTTCTTCTCCCACAGTTTAATTTTGTTCTTTGACCAGGAAACAAACAGTGAGACACAAAAGAACAGGATCTCACATCGCTTCTGAGGTTAGAATATTTCTTATTGGTTATGAATTGATGACATATGTCATTCTGCTCACTTGGAGGCGCTGCTACACCAAGAAACTTTCTGATTGAGTCACAGCTCATATGCTATCACAACTGTTGCATAGCAACAGACCTGTCTGCCTGAACTTTTACCGGAGGCTCCTGCAGGACAGGAGTATCTGGATATATAGATACAGCTCCAGGGACTTTGAGCATCTCTGTGTCAGGCTGAGAGGATCTTCTCTGTGGACTTTTCACTCTGTGTTCAATAGAACAATGTCTTTGAATAAAATACATGTATGTAGGATATAGATATAAATCATGTAGAAAAACACAGTGTAATATGTTCACTATTACATACACACAATGAATGGTTGAGAAACAGTTACATAACGCGTTTGCATGTATTCTCTCTCAGGTAACCTTCTGTTCAGCAGCTCCTGCATCACCTCCTTCTCTCCTCCCTGATGTCCTTTGGCTTGTGTTACACAGGATGTTTAATGTGACCTTCCCTTTGTTGTTTCATTCCCACAACCCCTGCAGTTCCCAGGAACAGGGCCTCCGTCCTGCATAAGGCCTCAGTAAGTGGTGTTTGACCTGTCCATGGTATATTCGTCAGTTTCATGTGAACAACAAAACCAAGTTATTGTTGATAATGCAGCAATCACTACTACAAATGCAACAACTACATTTTCACTGTCTTAACAGCCAGATAGACGTTTGCTAAAGATGTAGTTCACTGAAGAGTGAATTAAACCTTACACTTTCTCTTTTTTGACTCAGACATGTTGCTTGTTAGTATGAGTCACTATTATTTTGTTCCTCCTCACATTTGCTGAATTTATTAATATTCTGTGTGCCAGATGGGAAGCTCTGGCGGGCTGGATGTGGCCAGTTAAGAATCACTGGATAGCATTTCAAAGCCCCGCCTCCAGCAGACCAGCATCCACCTGCAGGCTCATAGTCTACTCCCTCCGGCACGCAGAAGTTATTAAGGTCACTCCCTGCAGTGCTGAGCTCAGTGTTTCCTTGTGGGGAGTGATGAGGTCACACTGTACATATTCTACATTCACACACTAATCTATTCCATGTGCAGGTTCTGTACACTGTGATTTACTACAGACAGTTCTGGTGATAATGTCACATTTGTGCAAGCTGTTGGTGTGTTTCCAACTTCTGTCCTTTTTTTACTTGTCAGACATCTAGTAAAGTGAATTCTGGGTAAGTGAGTTGAGGTTTGTGGAACTAAAACTACAAAATAAGACCAACAAACAAACCACAATCATCCTTTAACTTGTGTCCAATACTTTTTATAGACATCTTCATATCCTGATCACAAATACAGGTGAGATGAACCTTCTGAAAATTATTATTGAATATTTATAACATGAAAAAAACAACAGTAAACGGTATATGATGCTCACATGGCTCAGAACTCTGGATAACGATAGCTGTGTAGATATGAAAGTAGATTAGTGCCATATATCTGAAGAAGAGCAGACTATGATTTGCACTTGTAAAACCCGTAATTCGCAACTTGTGAATGCGCATCTCGCAACTTGTGAACGCGCATCTCAGAGTTTGTAAGTGTAACTTCAGATCCACACATCTGCAAAAAGCAAACTGCAAGCATATTTCACAACTTGTGAAAGCGCATCTTCGAATTTGCACTTGTAACTTCAGATCTGCAAAGCTGCACAACATGATTTGCATGCGCAGGTTCCTATTTGCTCGCTCAGTTGCGTCATCCTTCTCACGTGATTTTTGGCACTAATCTACTTTCATATGTACATCTCAGTCACTTTGAAATGTATTAATTTTTTAAATGATTATAAATGGTTGTTCTCATCTCATTTATAGTCATCTAGTCACAACTGTGTTAATATCAGAAATATGCTGATAGCTCGAATAAATTGTGTAAATACATAAACAGAACATTGCAGCCAAAGAGCAAGCTTATTGTGGTAGATGCTTCAAATCCCAGCCCTGATTCTACATCTACAGTGAAGTTAAGACCTTTCATGTTAACTGACTTACCCAACAGTAATCACACTTATTTGCTCGATAGAAAAGTTCCCAAGTATGAATGTCTGTAAAAATACTGAGCAGTACACATTCACTTCTTGGGTGAAGAAAAAAAGAGCAAAATTAAATCAGTGAATCAGAACTTTCACAGCATTGACAAGACAAGTATATGGTTGGATCATCTATGGTCAGTGGTAGTAATGTGAATTCCTGGATATTAAAACATCACCTTCATTTTTCTGTAGTGCTCACACACAATATTTGGATATCACATGATACCACACATTTCCCATGTTTAAACTATATTTCAGTCAAAAAATGTCAATAGATCACAGCAGATGTCTGTCCATCATGAGCTGGTTTCTGCCTCTTAAAAGAAGTTCTTCCTTGCCAATGTTACTCATAGTGGGTCTCTGTAAATAATATTATGAAGAGTATGATCTAGACCTGCTCTGTATGGAAGAAGTCATGAGATAACTTCTGTCCTACAATGTTTGATTTGAAAGAGAACATATTCTAATTTGAACTATTTATTTATATTTTATACGCTTTCATTGTTCAGTCAGACTGATTGTTGTTTGGTTATCAGGTGTTGTATTGTCTCAGTGCTATCTCTGCACATACAATGTATTGAGGTATGGATAGGTTATTGCTGGGTGTGTAAGTTGGTGTGTTTGTGCTTGTGGGTATAAAAGCCTATAAGAAGTAGAATGTTAGTTACATAATGTAACTGCAACCCTGTACTAACATAACCCTCAGA